>NC_047103.1:149879309-150114410 GCF_902500255.1 Thalassophryne amazonica | reverse complement strand
TGATGTCCAGCCCAAAAAAAATGCTCAAAAACTGCCTGGCTGCACTAAATCTCACCCAATTTGAACAAAAGTCTATTGATCTCTATGGCCATAAATCTACAAAAAACATTTTTTACCCGCAGACGGCCATCCTAAACAGCCCAATTGGGAAACTGCCCAATCTGGCAACACTGCACATCAGACGGAAAACGACAGTCTTTAGATGCATACCCCCATGCACCGCAACACATTTTTTGCAAAATCTTCGGACATAAATCCGCCAAATACAAGAGGAACATCGTAGTTTTGTTTAAACAAAGTAATATTTATTATAATTTAGTTTGTTGCAAGGATTTTGCAGTTTAAAAAAAGAAAATTACACCATATTCCAACCGTCACAAAGATGTTTACTACAAGTAAAGGGTATATAAACTGCACGTACCTCCCTATCAATTAATAGTAAAAGTTAAACCTCAATAACGGTTTTTTGAGTCGTCACTACCTACTCGCAGTTACAAAGTAGAGAACGAGGCCTGTGGGTAGAGCACCTGTTTGAACTTGGGAGGGCCGGCCCACGCACGTCTAAACGTGCAGCGGCCCACCGGGCAAATGCCCAAAATCACAGATTACCAGTCCGAGTGTGAATCCAGCTGTCAAAAGTGAAGCCAAAATCCTACAGTGATTAGCTGTGCCATCTTCTTCAGCTAACTTAACGTGCATCCGGAAAGTATTCGCTTTACAGCGCTTCACATTTTATGTTACAGCCTTATTTCATAATGAAGTAAATAATTTTTTTTCCCTCAAAATTCTACTCATAACACATCATAATAACAACATGAAAAAAGTTTTTTTTTTTTTTTTTTTTTTTGGCAAATTTATTAAAAATAAAAAACTTAAGAAATCACATGTACATAAGTATTCACGCCCTTTTGCTCAATACTTTGTTAATGCACCTTTGGCAGCAGTTACATCCTCAAGGCTTCTTGAATATGACGCTGCGATCATTGGCAGGTGTTGACCAAATTCCAGGTGACACGCACGAACATCTAACACCGCTCGCATGGCACTTAGAAAAATGTGTGGCCATTCGCACTGTTAACACGACAACAGTCAGCAGACATCTACAGAGGAACAGGCAGATCATATTTGTATTTCCTTCTTGATAAGAGGGATTCAATACGATGCAATGTTTTTATATGGTGTGTGATTTTATTTTTTAAATACGTCCATGTCCTTCCTGATATCAGGCAGTTTCCTGCACTTTTCACAGGCTAGCGACGGTAGCTCAGTGGTAAAGTTTCTGACGCAGCCAGAGCTTTTGGAAAGCGCAGGTTTGAATCCTGTGGATGACATATACTTTTTTTTCACAGCAGCTGCACAATGTGGTTACACATCGCACTGCTGCTCGCACTGCTGCTCGCACATGCATGAAACCATTGCAACATGTATTTTTTTTTTTCTTCACAGCAGCTGCGCGATGTGGTTACACGTTGATCTGCTGCTCGCACTGTGTTCCCACATGCACGAAACCGTAGCAACATTTTTTTTTTTTTTTTTAGCTGCGCTATGTGTAACCACATCCCGCAGCTGCTGGCACTGTGTTCCCGCATGCATGAATCCTCGCACCGGCATTGTGCACGCCTGCCCGTCGGAGCGATGTTTCGTGGTGCGCTCATACACGCTCTACCACTGAGTTGCCCTGAGTTGTACGTATTCGCACGATGTGTGACGGGGCCCTAAAGCAGGTTATTAGGAAGCAGTCTTTCAGAGGATGAAGCAGGAGAGTTAGTCAGATGAGCAGGCAGTGGGTCAGTATCACAGATGCAGTCCAATAGTTCTTACTGTATACTTTAGACATTGAACAAGCTCAGAGGTTGAAATACGTGTGTCATTAGGATAATACTGGAATACTTGCTAAGAACACTAGAAGTTTGAGAGGAATGTGAGAAAGCAGGATAAACCTTGACTATATGGCAGGGTTCAGATGGAATCAAACACCTTTTAAAGCATGCTTATCCATTAATGGCAGAAGTGTGAAAACATAAGAATGAAAATCCAGAAATACGGGCACATGAAAGAACCCTGAATACACAGAACAACAATTAAAAACCATAATTGTGGGGGGAACTAACAAATAGTGGTTGTGGTGAGGGCGAGAGAGAAAACACAAAAAGCACAGACACACAGGAGTGCTGAGAGAATGGAAAACTGAAATAGTTAAGTTCTGTTTTCAGATAAGTAGACTACCCAAGGCATTTTCTGTTAAAAGCAGACAATAGACTGATTCTTATGTATTTTGACCTGCTGAGTTAAAAAAAAAAAAAATTGGTGTTGGCATGCTGTATCTTTACTTTTTCACGTTCTAATTTGCATAAAACAAAACGGCCGCCCATTTGTCATATTTCCTGCCAGTTTACTTGTATTTGCATTAGAAACAGAAATAAAAGTTCTACTCATGTATTTTGACCAGCAAAATTCAGATGTTGTTAGCATGCTGTATCTCCACTCCTTTGCTACCTAATTTGCATAAAACAATATGGCCACCTTGGTTTTCACGTTTTCCCAACGTTTGTTTGTTTTTGCTCAAGGAAGACAATGAAAACTCCTTCATCCCTAATATGCATGAAACAACATGGCTGCCTGCTGTTTTCATACTTTGTAGAAGCGTGTTCTACAAAAGTAGTTGATAACCAATTTTTCCCCATGCCTCTGCTGCACAATCAAGCCTACAAATGCATGTGTTTGTCATTCTTACTTATACTGGCCTGTTGAAAAACATCTCCTGTGGATTTCGAAATCACATTGTCATTATATTCATTCCTTGATGGCATGTGAATGACTCTTGTGTATTTTTTCATCACAAATGCTGAACAATATGATAATACTATGTGAAAACCTATATAATTGGCTCAGTACAGCACAGATAATGTATACAGCTTCAACACCAGAGGGCTACTGCTTTCGACACCAGAGGGCAAGAAGCCAAAATTCATGACCAATCAAAGATGTCATCCAAGCCAATGCCCTGAATGATGATGTGAAACTGTTGCTGCCCTTCCGTGCACTCACTGGAAGTGACTCAACTTCCTACTTAGCTGAACACAGTAAGAAGACAGCTGTGAAAGTATTCAGAGAGCACAAGATGCTCCTAGCAAACCTTGGACAGGAACCACTCACCAGGGACTCCAAGGAAATTGCCGAGAAGTTCATATGTCTTGTGTATAGCACTTCTGATGACACCACTGACAGTACCAGGGTCACTTTATTCAGGAAGGGAGTGAAGCAAGAGCTTTCGCCACCAACAGCTGATGCTGCACAACTTCACATCAAAAGGAGCCATCATCAGGCAGCAACTTGACTGAAAGCACACAAAGCATTTCCTCAGGTTCCCCCAGCAGTTGGCATGGGCTGGGAGTGGAGAAGTGGACAGTTAGTGTCAACTCTGCTCACATTACTCCCATACCAGAGTCTTGCTTGCAACTGGTGAGCTGCGGTTGCACATCTGGCTGTTCCTCTCTTCGCTGCAAATGCAGGAAGTCTGGCATGCTTTGCTGCAGGTCATGCAAATGCATCTCTAGCTGTTGCAATGTGGATGCATCATAGATTGAGTAGGGATAAACCCTTGTGTTTATTATTAGTATGATTATATCGATGTAGAAATTGATATGTATATATTATGTATAATATTGTGAAGTCTTCATATTAGTGTTGGGTTAGGGTTACACTACAGTAGTGTTGTTTTCAATGTTCATGTTAGACTGTTTGTATTATGTATCAGGTAGTTTAATATTCATGTTAGACTGTATTATGTATCAGGTAGTTTAATATTCATGTTAGACTTAAGCAACATTTGTATTATTTATGTAACCACACTATTACTATTAGATAGATAGTATTTGAACAGCTTTACCCACATTGGACCTTTAGAGACATGCATATTTAACCAAGAAATGTGTTTCATTTCAAACTATCATTCTTTTTACTTAATTTTGCTCATTTGCTTGCCTTGGTCAAATCAAAGATGACTTTTTTAGCGGTAACAATACCAGGCAGTCTAAATAAATTTTTTTGCTAATTATGGGGTGAAGGAGTAGGGATACAACTTTCCAACAACAATATTTAAATTCACCGGGTCAAATTACATAGAAATATAAGTTGTATTTTCTCATCCAAAGCAAATAGCGCCACACTTCTGCAGTGGCGGCGACTTTTTTTTCTGCAGCTGCTATGGGGGAGTTTGGCATTTTTTTGGGTGCTTATGGGCTCATGTGTCATGACAGCTCTCTGCCACATTCACGGGCATGCGTACACATAGCCCGTGAATAGCCTCAGGAGAAAAATGCTAAAGGCAGGTAGAGAGAAAATCTTTCACCAACCATTGATGTCTTCATAACAATACAATGCACCTGTTGTGGTTAAGAGCAAAAGCATCACTGATTTGGTCGCTGTCCAGAGGCCGTGTTCTCTGAGGGGTAATTGCCAGGAGTGATACCGGGTCACTGGTTTGTCTGTGACTACTGCTGTTCAGGTAGTTCTTTAGGTGACACAGACTTCACTTATTTCCAGTTTCACTCATGGATATTTGGGCAGCAAAAACTGAACCATTTCAGCAACTTGAAATTACACTCACTGAAGTACGACGTCATCATTGATGCTGTAAAACTCGTCCATGCCTTTGTCTCCTCTAGGCTTGACTACTGTAACTCCCTGCTCTTTGTGATCTCTGGAAAAATCCTTCAAAGACTCCAATACATTCAAAACAGTGCAGCTAGAATTCTGATGAGTGTATGTAAACAGGAGTACATTACACCTATACTTCATAACCTTCACTGGCTCCCCATCACCTACAGAATCCATTTTAAGATTACTCTCATCACCCACCAATGCATCCATGGCAATGCCCCCACATACCTTAAAGATCTCCTCACTCCCCACACATCCTCCTGTTCCTTCTGTGCATACAAGACTAATCTCCTCTGTCCCCCTCGCACCAAGTTTCACACCATTAGAGACAGGGCCTTCTGTTCAGCTGCCCCTCATATTTGGAACTTCTTTCTTGACCATCTGAGGGCTCCACAAACTGTGGAAGCTTTTAAAAAAGCTTCAAGACATATCTATTTAGACAGGCCTATCACAGGTCTCAGTCATTTGAATCTGTTGCATCTTAGTCTTTTTACTCTATTTTATTATTTTATTTTGGTTTTACTCTATTCTGCTGACTGTTTTTAATCTTAAGATTTATGTTTTTATTCTCTTATTTATCCTTGGTTTATTTTTTTTTTTTTTCTTGTAGCACTTTGAGATTTTTATTCATGAAAGGTGCATTATAAAAGAAATTTATCATTATTATTATCATAACATTGCTGAACGTGATGTCATTGAACGTCACTTTACACTCATTTTCTGTAAAACAATCAGTTCTGTTGATGAATATTTTCTTTTATGAGTGGAATATTTATCTAATCACAGAAATCTGAAAATGCCAGAGCTGTCTTACTGTGGAAAACTGAAAGGATGATGTCATTGTCCTGCCTCGGTATCATGTTATTAACAGTGTAATTTAGCAGTCTAATTTAGCATATTATCTTTTTTGGTCTTCTTGATGGTGGAACAAAGTGCGGGTGTTCTCCAGCTCGGTTTGAGAAACTCACCCAGAGCAAACATACACTGACGGACTTTAAAAACTCTTAAAAAAGAAGAAAAGAAAAAAAAACCTTAATGAGTAACTTCCATCTTAACGAATTAACACATTTCCAGACGTCGTCTTCCAAATGTGCAGAACAGTTTTTATCTGTGATGATGAATTCTGGCAACAGGACAGATTAAAAAGACTTTATTTAATATGTGTACCGCCTCGTAAAGTTTTATTGTCCGTTGCTGTGTTAATTAGCATCATGTCTTCTCCCTCTTTTTTTGTAGAAGTGTTGCAGCACTTCATACAGGTCTGGCATATGTACTACAGCATTTTCACATGGTTTCACTGGACCTGTGAGAACGGAGATATTTCTTGAATGGAACACTTTTTGAAAATGACAAAGAAAAAGATTGTATAGCAGATGTTCCGTTTCAGTGTAGACAAGGCCTTAAAAACATGGGATAAAATGAAATTAAAATAATAAATGAGGAACTATTTTCTTGGGGGTACTATGACAAATCCAGGGGAAGCTCTAGCGCCCCCTGGCGCCATCCATGCACTTCTGACAAATTTAATGAAGCGGGTTACAATTTTGGTTTATGCAAATTAAGGGTGAAGGAGTAAAGCTACAGCTTGCCAACAACAATAATTGAACTCAGCATGTTAAAATACATAGACATAGAAGTTTTATTTTCTCTTCTAATGCAAAGACAAGCAGACTTTTGAAAAGCTTCATGAAATAAGCTGCCATTTTGTTTTATGCAAATTAGGGGTGACGTGGTAAAGATACAGCTTGCGAACAACCATATTTGAATTCAGCAAATCAAAATACATATAAAAGGATGTTTAGTTTCCTTTTATAGTACATATACAACCAAAATTGTGGAAATTTTGATGTAATTGTGGCCATTTTGCTTTATGCAAACTAGGGAGTGAAGGGGTAAAGATACGGCATGCCACCACCAATTTTTGAACTCGGCAGATCAAAATGCATAGGAATCAGTCTGTTGTCTGCTTTTAACAGAAAATGCCTTGGGCACTTATACAACTTCTTTTCTGAAAATGGAACCTTTACTAAACCCACAGAGAAACTATGCCGTGGGAGATGAAAGGATAAAGAGAAACCGATAGATTGCTCTGTAGGGAAAAACACAGTAACCATGGAAACCAGCTGAAAGTAACATAATACGGAGGAAGAACGAAATGGACAATCAAATAAACTGTCACATCTCACAGTGTGATGTACTGTACAACCTATCGGTTGGTAGAGATGGGCCAAAATAAGCAGAGCTTCATGAGAAATTGTTGATAATCCCACTGACTCTTTGTTCTTTGTAGTCTGTCTCTGTGTGCTGAGCCCATGGCCATGCGGGTGCCGGTGCGGTGCATCTCAGTCACCAAGGAACAGAGTCACATCCTGGTCGGACTGGAGGATGGCAAGCTGATCATCATAGGCGTGGGCAAGCCTGCGGAGGTAAAGAACTCACTGAGGAACTACATCGCTCAGAGCCTGGAGGGGTCGCCGCTCATGGCCTCCCCCCTGCTGGCTCCACTTCGAGCTCAGTCGCCCACACGCCTGCTGCATCAGCGCGAACAGCTGATGTTCAGCACCTCTTCCAGTCCCTAGTAACCCCAGCACATTTTGCTCTAGTCCCGTCTTTCATTCCCACTGCTATAGAGCCGTAAACACACTCACAGTCTCTCTCTCTCTCTCACACGACCCTTTTGACCTAGAATCACCTCTCCTCAGGAATGGTTGTCTCTCTTAACAAACCACCAGAAGTCCACACTAACATCTGAACCATGCAACTGTGAAATGTGGTTTGTTTTGTTTTGTTAAAAAAAAAAAAGAAATGGGGAAAAGAGTATTTTGTTTGGTTTTTTTTCTCCCCCAAAATAATTTTGGTATTTGTGCAATATTTTACGTGGTTAGTTTATTGAACTGGGATAAACGTGCTCTTTACCTAAAGTGTCGTTATTTTACATATTTGTGCATTTTGAACTCAATTATGCAGTAAAACAAATGTACCGCTGAATAACACTCCTGCTAACCCAAGCCATAGTAACAGTGTAGCTACAGCGTAATAATGAAACTTAATATATTTGCACAAAATGTGATGGTCGTTGGTGGTAGATCATAGTTTGCTTATGCACGGGATTTAAACAAACTGCCCCCCCCAAGTGAATGCTTGAAATCATCACACCTTCCTGCTTTGCTTTTCATCTTTCCGAACTGAATCGCACCAAAGTCGATCAAGCTTTAATTTTTGCCGCTTGTCTGACTGCACAAGTCAACCAAGCTGCTGCAATTAACCACTCAGTTGCTCATGAATCATGCCCCTCCTCCTTTTGTCCTTTTTATTTCCTTTGACTTCACGCTTTTCTTTCCCCACTCTCCCCTCCTCTGTCCCATTTCCTCCTCCTCTTCCTACGCTATTCTCAGATCACACGGAAGCTGTGGGGTTCCGGCAAAAGGCTGAGCCAGATCTCCTCGCGGGACTCCATGTACAGCACGCAGCACGACTACAACTGACCTCCCCCTCCCCCAGCCCCTACTTTTCACAGCTGTCCATTTCTGTCACTCATCCCCATCTTGGCTCAAACATGTTGTCTCAGACTGTTTTCAAGAGCTCAGTTTCTCCAGAAGCATCCAGTGTAGAGGGTCGCAAAAGCTGCGTCTGTGTCCATTTGGTGGTTGTGTTTTAGTGCCGCTGCTTTGGACTGATCATGCATCAGCGCTGGGGATCATATCCCAAGGTGGCATCCAGAGTGTGGAATCATGACTCTTCCTTTCATCTTTCAGCAAGTCATTATTTTATTTTTTTGCATAAGGCCACATGGTTTCCTGAGCAGCAAACATGGTGCACATTTTCAGCTTTCTAAACTCTTGATGCCTCAGATGCCAGCATGCATCCTAGTGTTGTTGAAATATGTTTCCAAGGCCTTCCCCCCCCCCCCTCTCTTAACTTGCCTTCAAAGCAGACAGGCGGGCCTGTGCTCTGTTGGTCCAAAAAAAAAAAAAGAAAAAAACATTTCATGGTGCCTCCAAGCTGCCACACAGCAGCCTTATGCAGTACATGGTGCCATCACTGAAAAGACCAAACTTGGTTTTTCTTACATGTCTCATCGATATGTTAGATTTCGCATAGTTTTGTTTTGTTGAATTTTTTTTTTCTTCAAACTGATGCATGTATCCACAGACAATACATTTGTTTTGTTTTGTTTTTTTGTTTTTTGCTATTGGTCCAGTTTGAGATTAACCAGCCACCAGGGACGTTGAAAAAAATCTGGGGGTTTCAGCGCTGACTTGTCATGTAAAGCTAATTTTTTAAAAATTGTTCACTACTCAAAAAACACTACAAGAAACCTTTATCACACTAGTGCAGAGGTGAAGTCGGGTCATTGGCAGCAGTGTGAGGTAACACTCGTCTCTCCGTGCTTCATTGAATGTTTCAAATTACTTGAATCTGTTATTTATAAGTAGCTGTTTTTGTCACGTTTTCTATCTAGTGCATAAGCGACAAATTGTGAGTTTGGTGTTTTTGAATTGTTTGACTGTTCCAGCTCCCGGCAGAAGAAGCAGAAAGGAAATTTCCACAAGGGCTTTTTGAGGTGTCAGAGTTAAAAGCAATACCGCTCTTCTCCTCGGGTGCCGGTCTGTGCTTTCTACCCTTTTTTCTCTCTCCCTAGTATGTTTCCATGCCAACCTGCTATCGCTAGTCTTCCTTTAGCTTAAAGGGGTTATATTGTACAAAATTTAAATGTCAAATATCCTCAAAGTCTCTCAGTGCCATGAGTATATTTGTCAACAAAATTTGGTTTGGAAGTTTTAGAGGTGACACACCTCTACATTGTGTCAGAGAGAAGTAACAATACCTCCTTGGCTGAACGAACAGTTCCTTTCCAGTTCAAACAACAGGTACAGAAACAAGTCATTTTTTAGAGACTTAAAAATTGGACTGTTTCGGAAGCATCGCCTCAGTGTTTCTGGGGTTTTTCTGCTCAGCTACAGATGTGTTTTTAAGACACCTGGTGACTGTTGTTAGCATGTTGAAAATATGTGTAATATGACCCCTTTAATCAGGCCAGTAAATGCGCCTCGTCCACCCTCTCTTCCCTTCCCTCAGACTGCCTTCAGCTCTCGTCATTGCCTCAGACATTTGTCCTGTCATTTGTTTTAAACTCCTTCGCCTTCCTGGTCATTGTGAAGCGACTGATGTCAGATTTTCTTGACAAGGCATTGAGTCACAAAAACACCGCACACTGAATCTTCTGTGGAATAAACTTTGTGCAATTCATTGTGTGGGTGTGCATGTGCGTCTGTGTCATTGTTTATTTTAATAGTCTTCCCCTGTCATAATATTTGTTTATAGTGTGTTTCTGATTCTGTGATCCAAAGTAGCCCTGTTTTGCCTCAATCATATAACAGGGTTCCTCCATTGGTTTAGTTTTTTTTTTTTTTTTGCTTTTGTACATAGTTTTTATTAAAGTGTCACTACAGCTTTGAGTGCAGAGACCAATTTCTGTTTTTGAGTTTTGTGAAAGATGTGTAATGTCATTTCTTCTTCTCAATTTACCATTCTAAAGTACGACCACTGTTAAAACGTTTTAAACAGACTTCCACAACTACAGCGAACATAGTGCCTTTATCTCAGTGTGGTGTTAAAATACAATGAACCTTTCTGTCATAACTGAACTTTAATTGTCCCAGAACATTAATTCAATGAAAGCTGCATTCCAGTAGATAAAACTACACAGTTTAGGTAAGAACCAAGTGCATAGGATCTCTCCCCAAAAAAATCATTACTGACCAGTACTATTTTGTGTCTTAGAAAGATTTTCTGTGACTGTCACCAAAAGGATGTGTGTATATTTGTGATTATTTATGAATACAGTATATACTGTAATGTACAGCATGGTTTTTATTTCAGTGTATGTGAAATGTACTTTTTGCACTTTCCAGGTACTAAATTGCAACAAATTGTTTTGCTCTTTAATCTGTACGAACTGCTTTGTTATACACAAGTGGGAAATGGTCAATAAAGTCTAAATTTAATATATTATGAGTATTTATTGGTTGTCAAGAGTTTTATCTGAAAAATATGACCACACAGGTATGAAATGCACAGAGATGACGTGCCAAGTTTTATTTAAGCGTGCATACGCAAACAGATTGTTGTGGTGGTTATGGTGTATACAGAATTACTGCATCTCCACACTTATCGAAGAATCGGCACAATCACAACGGCATCCTGCTCAGTTGTCTCTTTGTTTTTATGCAGCAATTGGGTATGAGCAAATGGACGCTCTCTTCAGTTCACAGTCAGCAGTCGTCCACCAGCTCTGATCTACAAAAAGCAAGTAGGAACATATTTGTGAAAGACATTTCATACTAGGGACACATTTGACATTTTGTAGCATCATTTAGTTTAATATTGAATGAATGAATGGATTTATTCGGCACACACACAAATCTGAAAGAACCGAAACATACCAATAATATGAATGTTATATAAACAAGCCTGAATCCGAAAGGGTGTGGGCAGAAGCAAAGCTTATCAACGCCCACCCCTGCTAGTATGAGTCCAACAATTATAACAGTCATAACAACATATACACAAATTCACAACACACTACATATCAACACAGACATACACTTCAATATTCAATTACATTTCAATTCATGTATAAGTATGTTATGTATAAAGCGCCAAATCACAACAAACTTGGCCCAAGTCACTCCATATTAACCCTGCTGATAATCACATCCTAATTCTTAGTCATACTTGTTTTGACACTGGAATCAAGATTGTTGAATTTCCTCGAAATCATGTATCTTTTTTGGTTAAATCAATAAATTCAAACCAGATTTGACAATATTAAAAACAACTTGCAGTACATTGACATAAATTTATTTTAGTTTAAAAGACAGAAAATTGTGAGGAAGGCCACTTGTAACCAGGCTGACTTGGAAAAGATTTTTTTTTTTTTCTTTTCGAATTACGTCACAGTGCCGTTGGTGGCACAGGGCAAAGATAACTTAATACAAGTTACTTTATTAGTATCTTATCTCCTCACTGTTTTACAGTTTTGGTTATCTGAGCTGTGATCTAACCTGGCAATGTAACAAGCTGATTGAGCTGATTTCATAATGTCTTATAAAATACAGTTACATAACAGAAATGTGACTAAGGCAATAAAAATGTTTATGTAGGCTGATAAGTACAGTAGTTATCAAAGTACTTCAGCTCTGCTGTTAGATATATTTCTTAGTGTTAATAAATATTATTAGGGGACTGACAATTTACACCTTTAGCGTTGGTTAGACGCATTTTCAGTTACTTGTACATTCACATGAACTTGTTAGCAGTTAGCTTTTAAATAGCTTTATTCTTGGATTTGTGTGTGTGCGGTTTTGCTAGCTTGCATACAGCTGGGTTTTTTATTCACTTGGTTTTAGATTATTTTAGCTTTATGTTCACTTAGCATTAAAATACCTTCAAGTATTATTTTTGATATTCAAATAGTTTTTTATGTTTTGCTAGCTTTATATTCACTTTAATTCAGTTAGCACTACAGTTTTCTCTTTGCCTTATATTTGCTCAGTTTCATTCAAATATCTACACAAATATTCAATTTGTTTTATATTCACATAGTTTTTTATGTTTTATAGTGTTATATTCACTTAGATTTAGATTCAACGTTATATGCAGCCACTTTAGCTTTAAGTTCAGTTAGCTTTCAAACAGGTTTTGACATGCTGTCTATTAACTTCATATTCAAATAGTTTTTATATTTTGTTCAATTTAATTCAGTTGACGTTATATCAGTTAGGCCTGAAAATCCACGTACCTTTATATTCAATTAGTTTGAGTTACAGTTAGCTTATTCTTGGGGTTTTTTTATGTTCACTTTGCTTTCAAATAACTTTTAAATATATCTTTATGTTATCTTTATATTCACTTAGATTTAGATGCAGTAGATTTTACTTTTGTTTAGTTTCAGGTTATTCACTGTTTTTGTCATGTTTATATTTTGTTGGTTTGGCTCTATTAATGCTCACTTCCTTTCTGAGAGTAGTCTGTATGTTTTCTTTGAGTCTGTGTAGATTTCCTCCCACCATCAACTTGCTAGAAAAGCGTTGACTATGTTTTAAGATAAACTGTCATCCCTGTGGGGATAAAGCATGTGATCTAACCTAGTAGCAAGAGAGTTTTTTTTTTAGTTTTTTTTTTTGCAAATGTCTCACGGTTTTACACTGGCATTCAGTGTGAATGCTTAGACACAAATTGTAAATATTGTGCATAACTCTTCTATCAATTTTATTATTTCAACAAATTATACACAAGCCATCTGGATAATTTCACCCCTTTTTTTCAATGAGAAGCTTCTGATATTCTGCCTTTGATACTAAGATGTTCAAGGAAATGTTTATTTAACCATTACTCCCAGCTCTTACCTTCCCTGAACATCTCCACACAGGTGGGTTTGTTAGCGTGAATGTTTGGGTGTCCCGGCATCCAGTCATCGTAGTTCCACTCTGACCCGTCTACCCATGATGCTTTCTGGTTCTGAAAGGTAGACACATATTGCTTACCATATTTTTATGATTAAACTGTACATTTCACTGGCTAGATTAAGCAGACTTTCTCTCTTTTTTATGTTTTTCTGGTCCCATCTATGGACAGTGAAATAATACACATATGTTTTAAGGCAAGGGTCAAAGGTTACTATTTTCCCAAGGTAAGAATAAAGCTATCTGTCTTGTTGATAACATATCTAATGGCTGTCTCCTTGGCCTCTATTCAGTGTCACAGTGCACGACCAGACTGCTTCAGTCACAACAAGTGCACGAATGGAGATATGTGTGTGTGTTTGTTTATTTTTAACTGCAAGATATGACATGTTAATATCAGTTTTTTTCTAAAAAAAGAAATAAAATAAGGATAATTAGCCTTAACTAGAATAGATCTGTTAAATTTAGGAAAGGATGTGGCCAAAAGAGCAAAGCAAGGAATTTTTTTTTATGTGAGTTAAGATGTTAAAAGAAACGCTTTATGTCACGGTGACGTCTAATGACAGAAACTGTAACATTCAGGGTAAAGTTGCAACATTGTGTGGATCCATAAATTTATACTTTTTTTAAACATTATTAGTAGAGTTATGTACTCCTCAGAGTACTTAGCTCTGTATTGTAACTACTGTGTCTTTCTGTGGAGTTGCAGCTAGAACACTATTAGCACTAGCGCACTAGAGCACTAGCGGTGCTCCTCAAGTCGCTTATCATCATTCACTGCTGCTCTTTTTCTCTAGTGCATATTTTCAGAAGAGACTTTGGTTTCCCTTCACCATCAAGATGCGGACATGGGTTTGACACACTGAAGAACTTGCCTTGACCATGCCTCCCAGCCAGGTCAGCACAGGATTGTTCTCTCCACCACCAGTCACCATGGAAACCAGGCGGGAAAGTAGATCGCCACTTGTTACAGATGCAAGCTGAGCATTAGGGGCAACACCTCTGCAGGAAGACTGGAGACAAACACCCACAGAGAAAGAACACAGAGATGTGGCTCAATTTGAGACCTTTCAAATGCAGAACTGCACTGTTTATGTAACTTACGATAAGGAAATTGTCTAACCTGTGCATCGTGGAAGTTCAGAGGAGCAGGGTTGAACTCGTAGCAATTACCATTGATGATTTCCCCCTTACATGCCATACTCCCTATTTGGAATTTGGAGGTTGAGGGTTCTGTTCCCTGTCTAAAGCCTTCAGGAATAGTAAGAACAGGTTCGGTACCCTGCCTGAAACCATCCGGGATCCGGCGGGAGGGTTCAGTTCCCTGCCTAAAACCATCTGGGATCTGGTGGGAGGGTTCAGTTCCCTGCCTAAAACCATCTGGGATACGATGTGAGGGTTCAGTTCCCTGCCTAAAACCATCTGGGATACGATGAGAGGGTTCAGTTCCCTGCCTAAAACCATCTGGGATCTGGCAGGAGGGTTCAGTTCCCTGCCTAAAACCATCTGGGATATGACGAGAAGGTTCAGTTCCCTGCTTAAAACCATCTGGGATACGGTGAGAAGGTTCAGCGCCCTGCTTAAAACCATCTGGGATACGGTGAGAAGGTTCAGCGCCCTGCTTAAAACCATCTGGGATACGGTGAGAAGGTTCAGTTCCCTGCCTAAAACCATCTGGGATACGGTGAGAAGGTTCAGTGCCCTGCTTAAAACCATCTGGGATACGGTGAGAAGGTTCAGTTCCCTGCCTAAAACCATCTGGGATACGGTGAGAAGGTTCAGTTCCCTGCCTAAAACCATCTGGGATACGGTGAGAAGGTTCAGTGCCCTGATTAAAACCGCTTGCCAGATGAGAAGAAGCATATTCCTCCACCCTGACCCACCCGCCACCATTCTTCTGGAGTGGAACTTCAACATGGACTGTGGGACAGAGGATATTTAGTTTACAATGGGTGTTGTAAGTATACTTGTAATGTTTTCTTTTATTTGTGTGTGTGTGTGTGTGTGTGTGTGTGTGTGTGTGTGTGTGTGTGTGTGTGTGTGTGTGTGTGTGTGTGTGTGTGTGTGTGTGTGTGTGTGTGTGTGTGTGCGCTCACCCTCATCTTTCAACCAGTGTCTTCTCTCCATTTCTCCAAATCCCTTTCCAGTTAAGGCTAGAGGGGGAAAAAAGCACAGCAACATTGGATATAATGAAAATATGAGGCATTGGAAGAGAATGGTTTAAACAGTGGGGTCTTGATGAAGTATGTCGTACAGTACAGCAGTGCAACTCTACAGACCTCGTGTGTCTCGTTCACTCATGTGTTCCTGCCCCAGGCTGGCATCGAGGTCAACTGGGAGCTTCCCGAAGGGCTCAGTTCCTTGCTGGAAGCCATCAGCAATCTGGTTTGCAAGAGGTATTTTTTGCAAACGTCTCAGAGATGCAATTGGGATGGCATTGAGGCCTGTAAGGGGCATTGTTTAGATGGTTAGGGTACAAACAAGCTGACATGTTGCACTTGGCTGGTGCTGGAGTTCAACTGATGGGAAGCTAAGGTTGTCCAAACACAGTTTCTACTGTACAACTCTCAGGCTAGAAGATTAAATGGCTGGTATTCCCAGTTCACTGACAGCTGAGTGACTGTTGGGTTGTTTTATTTAATCATTAGCTATGGTGCCAGAAAAATATGCTGGTCAGCTATTCTGCCTAATAAATCAATGATGGACAAAGTTCAGTTTCCCTACAACAATTAGAGAGCAACTGCAGCCATGCCATTATGATATTTGTTGCCAAGACAACAAACTACAATAAATTATTATGACCCAAAGCCATTGCAACAGAATGAGTACATAATAAACTCCATCAGCACAAATACTTGGTAGAAAAGGTTTCTTGCATTAATTTGATCGATATCAAATACGTTTTTAAAACAGGTGATCTCATTTAGAAACAGCAGGTTGTTTTGAGAAAATTGTTTGAGAAAGTGTGTTTTTATCTCCACGTCATATTTCAGGATCAGTTCTGAATGATGAATTATAATAACCTCCACCAACAATGTTTGAGGAGGTTATGTTTTTGCCCCTGTTTGTTCATTTGTTTGTTTGTTTGTTTGTGAACAGCCTGGACCCACGATTTTCCATATATCATTATAACATTTTTACTGAAGATTCATATCCTGATAGGCAAGAACTGATTCAATTTTCTAGGTCAAAGGTCAAAGTCAGGAAGAATCCCTACAGTTTTCTTTAACATTGAATGCAGGTTTAAAAATTCATAACTCAGTCAAAAAAGATTAGATTTCTTTCATATCTGAAAGCATTATGTAGGAATGTATCCTTTATTGACTGACAAAGTTTGATCTGGATCTGGTCCAGATTATAGATTTTGTGGCCATTTAAATTTAACATTGAAAACCCCATTTAATGTATATTTTGCATTATATCTTAATCAAATGTGTCCCAACCACGCTCATATTTAACAGTAAGACTGGCACTCACTATCGCCTGACAAAGTTTGATCTGGATCTGATCCGGATTGTGGATTTTGTGGACTTTAATATTGAAATGCCCATTTGGTGTACATTTTACATTATATCTCAGTCAAAAGTGCCGCAGTTGCTCTCATTTTTCTGTTATGGATTTACCTACACCAGCAATTGGATGGAGGTTCCAGTTTTATGCCTATTTGTCTGTCTTCCAGTTATCAGTCAGAAACCAAGTGCCAAAAAGCAATGACAATTTTTGCATATCAAAGATTATTGATGTTCTGTAAAAATTTTCTGATTCCATCTGAAATTCAGAATTTGATAAAGTTGGGAAAAAACAAAACCTGACAACACCACAAAAAACTTAGACTTAAGTGCATAAACTAAATACATACTCCTGACATTTGATCACATCTAATTTAGCTCATGAAAAGTCACTTCTAACAGGACTTTGACCTTTAAAATGTTTTTTTCCAAGATAAAATCTTGTGGAATTGAAAATGACTGTTGCTGGACGTTTGCGCTCTACGAGCACGGTGCTTGAGTATTTTAGTGGGATCGATTTTGACTTAATTGAACAACAGATTGAATTAACAGTAAAAGTGGGATAACATGTAGGGGCACAGCTAAAATTATATTTTGTGGTTGGGAGTCCCATTGTCCTCTGGTCCAATAGATGTCATAATCAGAATTTGGACTGTTTAACAAACATAAATATTGTTTGCAAGTGATTCAATCATTCAGGGTTTTGAGTGTTTCAGAACAATGAAACAGTTTCGTTGTTTAATCTAGGTTTTTTTTTTTTTTAGCATTTTGAAATAATGAATATTATTATTTTAATCAGGGAGCCTCCACTGTCCACTAAATGTCATTACTGGAGTGTTTTGAGCATGTTCAAAATATTAATTTTCTAAAGCAACTGATTTATTTAACATTGTGAAGCTAAATTAATTTCTGAAGCAGTTTTCATTTGTGGTTTGACTGGGTTGAAAAACTGAATTATTCACTAAAGCAATGGTTAATTTATTATAATTTTAATATAGTCATTCTCTAAAGCAGTTGTTTCTCTCCAGTATATTTATTTTTACCATTTTAAACCTTGTGAAACAGTGAATATTTTTTTGAAGATGTTTCATTTAATGTTTGAGCATGTAAAGATAATGAACTTTCTGAATCTGTTTTAATTTAGTTTTTAGTGTTTTGTGTGTGTGTGCGTGTTTTGAAACACAGAATTGTCTGAATCAAATATATCATTCATTCATAACATGCATTCATAACAAAGAATCATTTTCTGAAGCAAAAGCTTTGTTGAGTTTTTTCAGTATGATCAAAAAGTAAATCATTTTCTGAAGCATCTTGTTCAAAGTGCCAAAAGGACAAATTTGAATATAAATGTGTGGAAATGTGCAGAATATTGTGGGGGTTTAAACCAAAAATCTTAAAACAGGAATGCTGTTTTTTATCATAAGACTATTAAATCATGTACTTATTGACCTTCTCCAAAGTGTTCATGTTCAAGGCTTGTTGTTTGAAGAGCAGTGAACAGATTGATTGATTAATTGATTGATTGATTGATCAATGCACTTAAAGGATGTGATGGAGTTAGACGGAGCTTACCTGACAGTGTCAGGAACAGCAGCATGAGCTTCAGCATTCTGTGAAAAACAGAATAAATATAAGAATATTACTATTTAATCTCACATAGAAAGTTTTACAGTGGCTGTAATGGTGGAAAGTTGTGTGTTACTCACCCGAGACAGCTGCGTCTGGTGTCACGACCACAGAGCAACTCAGACAGGAAACACCACAAATAAATACGTTGACATCTTGATCATAAACCTGCAACCTGCCAATAACATTTCAGAATTTTTAATTACATTATTGATTAATTTGCTCCACAGCCACACTTCAGTGATTTCCAACTATTGGTGAACTTTGCCCTCAAATCACTCAGCTGATAACAGTCAGAACACAATGTTGCTATGTGACCTAAACAAAACCACAAAACCAAAATGGTCAAGTTAAACATTCCATTACAGGTATGTTTTCCAATGACTTGAACCATGAAGAATATATATATATATATATATATATATATATATATATATATATATATATATATATATATACTGACTAGTGTGAGCCAGTAGGGACTTCTTGTACCAGAGAAATGTATAAGAAAAGGTGGGATAAAAGTAAGAAAACTGTGACATGACTTCATATTAGTTTTCAATAGTAACCATATGTGTATTTTCAATCAGTTACTTAAAACAGCCATTTTATATGCGTTTGACCTCATGGTCAAAGGACGTGTGGCATCATAACGGTGCTGATTAGTGTTTAACAGTAGCCACAGGTGTATATTCAACCAATTTATCAGAATAGCTACTTTGTATAAGTTTGATTTTTTTAAGGTCAAAGGTCCTGTAGCCAATAGAAAGGTGATACATGACATCATATGAGTGTTTAATAGTGTGTTTATCATTAACCATAGGTGTATCGTTAACCAACTTTTTATTTTTTGAGGAATGGCTAGTCTATGTGAGTCTGACCTTTCAAGGTCAAAGGGCAGATGACCAATGGAAAGGTGTTTAATAACACCACTAATTTGTTTTTATTACTGAATAGCAACCTTCAGTGCATTTTTATCCAATCCCCTGAAGTAGCAATTCTAAATACCCAAATTTTGAAATTTTGTAGTCGTACTGTTTGATACATGACAACCAAAGGACGTTCACTAATAATCATAATATGTTGTTCGACTTTCAACTGTTCCCATTTGTTCAGGGTCTCTGCAGTGGACCACCAAATAATGAGGATAAATATCTTTATTCAGCATAACCAATATGTCAAAATCAATAAATACTGTGCATAGATGGAATATTATAATCACACCACATTAGCATTTTTTGCCCCACAGTGACTTTAAAATATACAATATGCATCCAATACATAATCAGATAATTGCAAAAACCTGATCTAAATTGAGTTAGCCATTTTAACAGTTGGAATAAATTGCTTTAAGGTGAAAATGGGCAATTTATTTATTAATATGTATTTATGTTAGCTGTTTAGCAGCATGTCATGTTAAAAGATTTTTGACACATTACATGTGTAAGGAATATGTTACTCATATAATGTAATTTATTTTACTTTTTAAAATAGTGGATTAATCACATTTTTTAAATGGTTTAGAAGGCAAGGATATAATTATGATGTGTTTTTTATGAGTAGCATTAACTCAAATACAGTGGAAATGCTTGTTCTTTGTTGAAGTAGAGTTTGTAGTGTATTTAGGAAAAAAAAAACTGGTTGATCTGGGGAAACAAAACTGGTTGATTTTGGGAAGCTCTCAATAAGATTTTAATTGTGAACTCTAAATCGGTTGTTTCCTGAAGCTTTTATTTTTAAAATCATGAAAGGAAGTAGTTATTTTGTGGTGAGCTTGACAGGAAGTAGACTAGTGTGTCCATGGTCGTGTCAGGAGCACTTGACCGCAAATGTAATATTCTGCAGTTGCTTGTTTAATTTGTTACCACAAACCAATCAACGAACAGACTGTGGGGTGTGAATCGAGGATTGGCTGCTTTAGCTTACATTACGTAATGAACGTGACGGGGTGACTGCTGAAGCTAAGACACGCTAGCTAGCGAGCTTGTTTCAGTAATCCGAGCGGAACTTTGATACAGTTTAGAAGACATTAACCGGAGCAGCTTGTGAAGCTCAAGCATCTGACACCCGTTTATCTGTGCTTTTACTAACTTTCTGTAACTTTTCAAATGGCTTTGGTGACGGCGATAAGACTGTGTTTTTCGGGGAGGACGGCAGCTCTCGCTCCGGCTGCCTGGCTCAGCGGGCGGAGGACTTTAACCTGCAGTACACAGCCTCTCAGGTGGGTAACGATACACTTAGAGTTTAAACTTGAAATTGTTTCATCATGACGTGACTTTATTTTCTACAGTAACAGTGGGAACACAGCCAGCCTTTACTATCATCCGCTGCCTTTTAATTTTATTTCGTTAAGCCCCGGTCACAACCCACCGACCGTGTGTTTTTTTTTCGCCGTACGTTTTCTGCGGATTCCACGGCCACTACGTTTTTGTGAAAACGTACGGAGGCGGTAGCAAGAGGAGGGAGGGAGTACGTTCAACGCACGTCTCTAGGAGTGTAACGATAAAGAGAGTTGACAATAAAGCTGTGTGGGTGGGTGGGGTCGCTTTTCTTTTTTATGAGCGGGACCGGAGCAGCAGGTGTTTTTCGGCGTCGGCGATGCATGAGCATGTCCAGCCTGCAGCGGTCACTTGTACGAGTGTTTACTTGCCTCGAAAAGTTACAGCTAGTTATCATACTGAAGCTGTGGAGTGTCTGTGTTGCTGAAGTTTGGAAATAAAGTCCAAGTTCAAGTGGGAAGCTGCGTTGTGCATGCAAGTCTGTCGGCCTCCATAGTATGTGGTGAGTGCCGTAATCCGTACTGCCTACGTACGGATTTGGTTGAATCCGTACTGAGGCAGTACTCACAACGTGCGTGATCTGTACTGCTGGTGAATACACAGCCTGACCGCAGCGAAAGTTCTGCATGCACTAAAACCTCTACGGCGTGTCTGCGTGCTCCTAAATTCGTACTGAGGCAGTACTTACGACGTACGGATCTCCAAATTTAGCCCACGTTTTTGCAAGTAGACTGCATGCACGTGCAAGTGCGGTGGGTTGTGACCACGGCTTTATTTTACATATTTTAAAAGATACCATGACTACAGCTAAAGAACAAGGACAGTGCAGAGAGGCAGCAAGCTCAACAGGCTCAAAATGAAATATTACATTAACTTAAACAAAGATCACACAGACAATAAACCTATTAAATACAACCCCTCAAGGGGTGGTATTGAGGGGTGACCCCCACCCCTTTGAGTCTGGTCTGCTTGAGGCTTCTTCTTCAGAGGGAGTTTTTTCCTTACCACTGTTGCTCTGGGGGTTGGTAAGGTTAGACCTTACCTGTGTGAAGCGCCTTGAGGCAACTCTGTTGTGATTTGGCGCTATATAAAGGAAATAAATTGAAATACAACCCCAATTCCAATGAAGTTGGGATGTTGTGTGAAATGTAAATAAAACAGAATACAATTTGCAAATCTCTTCAACCTATATTCAATTGAATACACCACAAAGACAAGATATTTAATGTTCAAACTGATAAACTTTATTGTTTTTGTGCAAATATTTGCTCATTTTGAAATGGATGCCTGCAACATGTTTCAAAAAAGCTGGGACAGTGGTATGTTTACCACTGTTACATCGCCTTTCCTTCTAACAACACTCAAGAGTTTGGGAACTGAGGACGCTAATTGTGAGGTTCATGATTGGGCATAAAAGGAGCATCCCCAAAAGTCTCAGCTGTTCACAAGCAAAGATGGGGCGAGGATCACCGCTTTGTGAACAACTGCGTGAAAAAATAGTAAAACATTTTAAGAACAATGTTTCTCAACGTTCAATTCCAAGGAATTTAGGGATTCCATCATCTACAGTCCATAATATAATCAGAAGATTCAGAGAATCTGGAGAACTTTCTACACGTAAGCGGCAAGGCCAATAACCAACATTGAATGCCAGTGACCTTTGATCCCTCAGCCCACGTACATCATTGTGCGGGGGTTGAGGAACACTTAAGAAAACCATTGTCAGTTAACACAGTTCGTCGCTACATCTACAAGTGCAGGTTAAAACTCTGCCATGCAAAGCAAAAGCCATACATCAACAACATCCAGAAACGCTGCTGCCTTCTATGGGCCCGAACTCATTTGAAATGGACAGACACAAAGTGGAAAAGTGTGCTGTTATCAGATGAGTCCACATTTCAAAGTGTTTTTGGAAATCTTGGACATTGTGTCCTCCAAGCAAAAGAGGAAAAAAGACCATCCAGCTTGTTACCAGTGCAAAGTTCAAAAGCCAGCATCTATGATGGTATGGGGGTGTGTTAGTGCCCATGGCATGGCCAACTTGCAGATCTGTGATGGCACCATCAATGCTGAAAGGTACATCCAGGTTTTGGAGCAACACATGCTGCCATCCAAGCAACATCTTTTTCAGGGACGTCCCTGCTTATTTCAGCAAGACAATGCCAAGCCGCATTCTTCACGTGTCACAACAGCGTGGCTTCATAGTAAAAGAGTGTGGGTACTAGACTGGCCTGTCTGCAGTCCAGACCTGTCGCCCATTCAAAATGTGTGGCACATTATGAAGCACAAAATACAACAACGGAGTCCCCAGACTGTTGAACAACTGAAGTCATACATCAAGCAAGAATGGGAAAGAATTCCACCTACAAAGCTTCAACAGTTGGTGTCCTCAGTTCCCAAACGCTTATTGAGTGTTGTTAGAAGGAAAGGTGATGTAACACAGTGGTAAACATACCACTGTCCCAGCTTTTTTGAAATGTGCTGCAGGCATCCGTTTCAAAATGAGCAAATATTTGCACAAAAACAATGAAGTTTATCAGTTTGAACATTAAATGTCTTGTATTTGTGGTGTATTCAATTGAATATAGGTTGAAGAGGATTTGCAAATCATTGTATTCTGTTTTTATTTCCATTTTACACAACGTCCCAACTTCATTGGAATTGGTGTTGTAAACCTATTAAAAATAATGCACACGGGTATCATTAATCAAAATCATGATGAAGCTGTAGTAACAGAAATAATAAAAGAAATACATGCACATAGACAAAAGTGCTTGGGAAACCAGTTATGAGACAGCAGTTGAATAAGCTTTTTTATACATCTTTTCAAACTTTTTATAGTAAAACTTTTTTTTTTTTTTTTTTTTTTGCCAAATGGGAAATGTTATTCCATAGTTCAGCACCCCTATATTGTCTAAAATTGCACTGGGCTGGTTTGAAATTGAGGATGGTGACGATCTGCACATTGCCAAGTTGCATAAGACTGAACCTGAGAATTTGCTAGAAAGTAACATATAATGCTCAGGAATGTTACCTTTGCTTGACTGTATCTCATACATAAAAACACAAATTTGAAAATATTTAGGCCATACATAGTGAGGACTTGTAGTTTTTAAATAAAGGAGTAGATGCACAGGGTTCTCCCCAGACAGTGGAACAATGGTGCCACGCCATCATACTGCTATCTAGCGCCGCTGTAGTGTAGTGTCACCTCGTAATGTTTTAGTGGTAGACTTGGTGGGAAATCTAACTGCACGCAAACCTGGTTTTGCTGGAAATTTCACATAAATAACTTCAGCTCTTTATTTTATCCTGTTTACATCCAGATGACACAAACCATGACAAAACAAGCCTTACACAAAGACAGATCTCTGCATTTTTTTTGTTTCGACTTGGTGGGGGCCGAAGTCCGTGCGGGGCGCAGAGATCGCCGGGCTGTCTGGGGAGGAGGTACGCCGGCAGCGAGCGTATGGAGGCAGGTACACAGCCGACTCAATCGACACTGTCTGCTGCGGGATTGATCAGATCAGAGGGTAAGAACAATACTGCAGCTTCTGTGACAGTGAACGTGGAGGCTTTTATGAAGAAAACGGCAGAACAGAATTCAAAATTATTCAGGTACCGACAGGTACTGGACAGCGGCGTGCGTTATTTCCATTCTTTTATCTTTTAAAGGACATGCCGCACTGAAATCATAATATTTCCGAGTGTTTGCGACAGCCTTTCTTAGAGGAAAACATCTCAGCGTGGACTTGAATGCTGCTAATGTTAAAAACGGAACCACAGATTTACAAAGTTTATGTAAGTGTGAAGTTGTTATGATGACTTGTGTTTTTAAGTGATAACTTAATTTTGATGCAGTGACTGTAAAAGAAGCCACTATCCACTGTGCAAAAACTTAGTGCGTGTGCACATTGCGCGAGTCCGGTCTGTGCTGCTCTGTCACAGAACAGTCTCACGTCAAGACAGACTCTCAACGTAAAATAAAAATAAAGCCTACCAGCTCCACTGAGAAGAACAAAAAAACTCAGAACAGTCATCCACTTGTGATTTACAAAGTCCGCTCCACCAAAGTTTACATCAGTGTGTTGTCGTGTTATCATTTTTTAAGTGATAACTGTTCATTTTGAAGCAGCCACTATCCACTGTGCAAAAACCTAGTGTGTGTGCACATTCTGCGAGTGCGGCCTGTGCTGCTCCATTACAGAACAGTCTCACGTCAAGACAGACTCACAAAGTAAAATAAAAATAAAGCCTACCAGCTTCACTGAGAAGAAGAAGAACAAAAAAAAAAAACACAGAACAGTCATCCACTTCTGATTTCCAAAGTTCTCAAACTTTTTCCCAATGTAAAAAAAAAATCCATCTGCGTGTCCAGCCTGTACAAAACAGCATCATCGAGACATTCCCCATGTACGCTTACGGCGGGGCTAAAATAGTGTCCAGCCACACAAACAGCAGCATCACCACACATTAGAATCCAAAATCTGACAAACTCTGAAAAAATTAAGAGTTTTGGGGTAAAGTGCATCGCTTCCTGTCTCTCTGTGCCGCCTCTGTAAATCCGAACCTTCACTTTTGAATGAAAGCTCAAAAACTTCATTATCGGAAGAAGCAGTGTTTGTTTCGTCACTGTCGGTCAGCCATCAGGATGTTTCTCTTTTCTTAAAATGTGCATCACGCGCTGAGAAATGGCGACAAATGCAGAGTAATAAGACGTTTTCCAGAAATGCACCTGTTGACTTGGGGAGGAAAGCTGGACCTTTTTGTTTTTCTATTTATTTTTTGACAGTATAGAGGGGTATCAAAATTTGAATCACAAGAACAAGGTGAGATTTTCACAGTGAATGCCCCCAGCCTGGTGATATTGTGACTTGGGAATTCAAACTTTTAAAATTGAAAACGTAGGGGAAAACTGTAAAAAAGTTTAGAATCTCCCACATTTTTAATTCTTTCTGTATCTGTACATTATTTTTTCTTTCAAATAAGTTTATTGCACATTTGTTACATAGTGTGTCAATGAAACACAAACATTTTAGCTTAATTGGACTAATCAACAATACAGCACAGAATCAGGCCAGAAACAGTACGAAACGATTTTTGTTTTTCTCTTAGGGACAAGGTCAGATAGAACGCTGAGTGGAAGTGTTGCGCTTTGCTTTGGGTGATAGTTCCCAACAGCACCGCCATACTAAAAATTTCTGTGGAGAACCCTGATACAGCATAAGATTCAGATCAGGTTGTGATTCTCACAAAGCGTTTCTGAAGGACCAGGATTTTGTGAAGGGTAGTAGGAAAGGTACTTGCCCAAACAATATTACAATGTGGGGGGAAAAAAGGATCAGTTAAACTGTAGTAAAGAGTGGTGAGACAATTTGTGGAGTCTAAATGACTATCCCTCCTTATTATCTTTATTGAATTTAATATTTTATCTTGTGTGATAGTGATGCACCTGTTTAGTCAGCAAACACTGAGCTCTCGCCTTTCAAGTTCGAATATTTGTGACATTAATGCAATTGTCAAAGGCCTTTGATGGAAGAAGTCATATTTTAAAAATAAAACAGGTTTATGATTCTTAATTTCAAAATTAATGACAAAATTATCACAAAATGTTTAAAAGTCAAGGAGATATTCAAGCAGTTTTAACAAAATAAAAGTCCAAAATGCACATGTGTTTAGTTGATCTTGCATGTTCACAGTGGTGCCTGGTGGTGTTCAGCTCAGTGTGGCAGAATAGCATCTGTAAGACAAGATGGAGTCTGAATTAGTTCAATTGAGATAGTGGAGAATTTTGAGATAGCCAAGTATTTCAAAACATTCAAAAATAGAATATTACAATAGGTGACGAAGAGATGGCTCCTGCAATAGGCTGTTGGCCTGTCCAGGGTGTACCCTGCCTCTCGCCCAGTGATGGCGGCGATAGTCTGCAGAGCCCCGTGACCCATAAGTGGGTTCAGAATATTGATGGATGGATGAAAAAGTGATTAAAATAACTTATTTCCCATGTGATTTGTGTAAAAAATGTTGTGAATGATGTGGAAGTCTTGAGACTTTTAGGAATTAAAATCAAAAGTTTTTCTCAGTGAAAGCAAAAATAATTTAGTTGTGTCCTCTGAAAGAAGACAGTTTTTGTATATCTGATTTGAATACATCAGATTAATTAATCTAATAATCAAACAGTGGTTTTGAATACACTGTTGTGTGTTTAAACTGGCACTACATGTTAGATTAGTTTGACTCATTGGTAACTAGGAGAGTAAATCTGCTGAATTTTATTTATTATTTTTTTTCAGAGAAATAGGTGGCTCCAGCTTCTCATGAGTGTTTGAGAATTTACTGTGTTTGAAATAATTGTAAAGTTTTTGAGTTGAGTAATTTGAATAGTACACCCTGGCTATGGGGACACTTCATACCTATTTTCTGCTGTTATAAATAGGGATGTACTGATCTCATCACAGTGGTCAGAATCTGTCCAAACAAGCATTTATGTATTTATTTATTAAGATTGATTGGTATCGTATCTATTAAACAACTTGTCAATCAATGTGCATTACATCTCGCTCAGCTTCTTAAGCCAGTTGCTGAAGTAGCTAACAGCCACCGCTCTATCGCTGCTTGCTGCTGGTTCATCAGCTGGTCACCTTACAGATATTACAAAAAAACAAAGTAGAAAACATAGCTTTAAAAAATACAATAAAAGCACAGGCCAAAAAACAAGTGCACAATCAACTACACTGATCATACAGAATAAGCAAGTTTAAAAAGCTGAAAAAGCTGGGATTTGAAAGTGGAGATAGGATTGTTGTTGTTTATTATTATGTGGATTAATTTTTTTAAACAAACTAAAACACAGCCCCTTTAATTGGAATAAGTGGGTATGCTTATCCTTTTTTCACTCTGGGTTTTAACTGGGTCTGTTAAAACAAAATTTATTATAGTATTTATTTATTTTTCTTGCTCAACCTGACTTGTTGGGAAATGCTGTTATTTCAGCAGAAGCTGCTGCCAAATTTCAAGCCTGCATATTTCCCAAGGCTACAGTCATCTATTTCCATGTTCAGGTACAAGGCTTTAACCAAGGCTGGGCTTCTCAGGGCCAAACAGTCCACTGAGCTGCTCAGGAGTGTGCTTTCTTCTCTGGTTGAAGGTTTAGTGAGCTGGACTGACCTTAAATAGAGTGACACTAGCCCTGTGTAACTCACGTCAGCTGGCCATGGCCCAGGCATCAGAGATCATTGAGAGAGGAGAAAAAAAATATTTGGCCCTTTAGTGTTTGTTCAGTGTGGGACATGTATGTCACTGCATGTGTTTGCAGTATGATGTAACATTTTTGAACTGGGTACAAGAGGTTTTGCCAAGACCAATCTACATTGCTGGAAAATGCCAATGCAGAAGTCTTAAAACTGGCACTTCCTTGGACTGCATTTATATAGTGCTTTTCCATCTGAATCAGACGCTCAAAGCGCTTTACAATTATGCCTCACATTCACCCCGATGTCAGGGTGCTGCCATACAAGGCGCTCACTACACACCGGGAGCAATAGAGGATTAAAGGCCTTGCCCAAGGGCCCTTAGTGATTTTCCAGTCAGGCGGGGATTTGAATCCATGATCTTCTGGACTCAAGCCCAACACCTTAACCACTAGACCATCACCTCCCCAATGGCCACTTGAGGCTGAATCCAAAAGTGAGTCAGTCACCATAGAAGGTCCAGTTTCCCTGCAGATATAAACATCTACTAGGGATGCACCGATCCACAATTTTTCACTTCCGATCCCATCCCAATACCTGAATTTGGATATCTGCTGATACCAGTACTTTTCCGATCTGATACCAGAGCTCTGTTTGCGTTAATATTATCATCATTATGGTTGATTTTATGAGTTTTATTAAAAGGAGACCTGAAAGTTGAGCTACAATTTGCCAGAAGGTGTATCTAAGATGAAAGCCTAGATTTGATGTTTTGGTGAAAGAATGAAGTACTTATATTTTTTTTTATAGACTTAAAGAGAAAAGACAGCATTCTCTCTCTCCCCTCTCGCTGCCTGGCTTGCTCGCTCTCTCTCGCTCGCTCGCTGTTTTCGTACTGCACAGACTTCGAACTTTTGGGAAACACGAAGCCTTTCAACTGTAAAATAAATGTATCATCATCGACGCTCACACGCAGGATTTTAATGGAGACTTTTTTCCTTTTCAGGGGACAGAATCTCTGTTCGCTCCTCGGCTGCATATTGAGCTGGCGTTTTACAGCTTCGGGAGAGTGAAGCGGCTAACTTCTTAGCACACATTTTCAGCAACAGTTCAGTTAATTTTTTGGAAAATCCGTGCTTGGCGAACAGACAGTTTGAACCAGAGAGCTGGGCAGAAATTTGCCGCTAACTGCAGCTAGAACACTGCGGAAGAGAACTCTCTCAAACAGCTTTTCTTAGAAAACCTCCTCCCGCTCGACAGTAAATGAACAGAGAGCAAACAACAGCAGTTGAGAGGATTCGCAGTGGCTCGTAGCCGGTATCGGAAAATGTTGAGGTTGGATCGGTATTTTCTGATACGTGAATTACGTCTGTATCGGTACCCGATACCGATCTGGGATCGGATCAGTCCCATCCCTAATCTATACATCCTGGCGGGGGAAAAAAGTTTTAATCTCAATAGTTTCCTGCTTATGACAGCTGTACTTCACAATGTACTGTTTTTTTTTTTTTTTTTTTTTTTTTTACCTCCCCCAACAAAGTTGGAGGAGGTTATGTTTTCGCCCGTTTATGGGTTGCCACGGACTTTACCCGCACGTCCTCTGGTGGCCATGTAATTTGGTCACTTTTCAAAGGGCTCAGACTCGTCAGTTTAATGTACAGTGGATCATTTCAGCTCAGCTTGGTGTATAAATGTCATTGCTCTTGGCAATGATCGCTATCAGCTGGCTGTTGGAAGCAAGCTAGAGACAAAACAAAACCAGCTGATTTCAATAGAGGTGATGCAGCCCGAACTTGTTTTCATTGGGCAGCCAGTTGCAGAAGTACGAATTCTCGCCTTCAGATTTGCCACTTCGCTGGAAGTGATGTGTCTCCGCGCCAACCCATTTGTCTGTTTGTGAACAGTCTATCATTATGAAATTTTTTACTGACAATTCATATCCTGATGGGCAAGAACTGATGAAATTTTCAAGGTCAAAGTCAGGAAAAATCTTGGAAAATTGGAAAACTCCCTGTCTTTAATACTGAATGTATTTTCAAAAATTCAGAACTCTGTTAAAAAGATCAAATTTCTTTCATATTTGAGAACATTATGGTAGGATGGTAATCTTTTTTTTTCCCAAGGTAAAAAATTTGTGGAATTGGAAAATAGTCATTAAGTTATGAATAATTAGGGGCATGATCGCTTTGAGGGACAGATTCTGGTGTCCTGGTGAGAGGCGTTCATACTCCAGGGTGCCGCTGTTGTGGATTCGACCATGTTTGTACGTTATGAGCATTTCGTTCCGAATATCTGAGGTGATATGGCATAATGTATGATTAATTGTAATATCAGTTAAGTTGTTCACCAAGGCTGGGCTTCTCAGGGCCAAACAGTCTGCTGAGCTGCTCAGGAGCGTGCTTTCTTCTCTGGTTGAAGGTTTAGTGAGTTGACTGACCTTAAATAGAGTGACACCAGCCCTGTGTAACTCACGTCAGCTGGCCATGGCCCAGGCATCAGGGTCTCAGGGTGTATGGTTTTCTGAAGGGTATATAAAGCCATATTCATTGGTAAAATAACTTGATAACGATTTTATCATATACCTATAAACAGTGGTGGGCACAGTTCCAATAATCTGATAACGGATAATTATGGAAGATAATGTTTTCATTATCGGATGATCTTTTTAGCTAACTTTAAAAACCATTATTGGACTAATATCTTCCGATAAATTTTTGTCTGACAACTTTTAGACCGATAACGTAGTAAACAAAGCTGAACAGTGGCAAACATTTTTAAAATTTAAAATCAGTTGAGCACCTACCTGTTAAGTTTCCTAACAGATGTATAGTTTCACCCTCTGCAAACAGAAGAGAGCTGCTTCCAGGAGAAACCACTCTATCCTCTACAGGCAAAGCAGAACTGGTCACAAAAAAAAAATCATTTCCTTTAACAACTTACTGATATGCTGCCAATATCACCCAAGTCATCCAGATTTTTAATAATAATAATTTTTAAGGTTTTAGTGAGCACATGCTGTGCCCAGCAGTGCATTATGGGTAGGATAGGGTGACCTCAGTACATTCACGACAGGACAAATGCATTTAAGACAGTGTTCAGGCTCCACGGACAACAGCATTAAACTCTAGTGCCTAAAACTCTCGTGAATATATTCTCTGGGTTTATAGACGTTATTGTATTTGCGTTTGTTAAATTCCACGCATCTTAAATGTAGCAGACACAGATTATCTGGAATTTTTGTTTTGGCATGTTTTCAAGGCCTCTACTGCCATCGACTGGCCAGTAGTGTTCATGGCAAACTGTCGATAGGAGACATCAAAGTTTAAAAACAAAACCAAATGACAAAACATTACAAGACAGCTCTGCGGTGTTTGCACATGCACAGTGCGAGCGGTTGGATGCTTGTAGCTCTTCAGCAGCAGGATACCCTCATGACGGCCGACCAGAATAATATCAAACAGGTTTGATTTTCATTCGACCATACGATCGGCGATCAGGAGGTGGTTGTGAGATGTTAAACGCAGCTTGTTACTCCATATACACTACACCAACACGACACACATCACATTAACGTGTTGGTTTACATAATGAATGACTAAACCAATCAGTGTTTAGCAGAGGCACTTTTACCCAGAATCCTTTGCAGTCTGTTTGTTACAAAACCTCAGAATTAGTGCATTATTCAACATTAAAAGATACATGTTATATTTTAACTTTGTACAAATGACAGAATTGACATTAATGGAGTTATTTTATCAGTATTCATACCAAACCATAAGTCAGCATGACTTTATTTTCCAAGACCTCTGCCTGACCGGAGCATTGTGATTGGTAGAGAGCTGGGCTTTGTGGCTGCTCTTAGCTTGCTTCTGTGCTGTAAGCTGTGTAGTAAACAAGAGCTTCCAGCAGGGGGCAGGATGTTTAAACATTGAAGTGTGGGCTCATTGTTTGGGTCTTTTATCACTTTTGATGCATCCAAAAGCGATCGTGGTGTTAAAACTCAAATTCAGTTTATTAGTAGTTGCAAATGTACCAGAGACAATACTGGAATTTATTGGTTATCTGTAACTTCCGATAATTTTTGGTTGGTTTATTGGTTTATATTTTATCAAAGATAACTTTTCAGTTATCGAAGTTAATTTTTTTTGGTTATCTGTGCCCACCATTGCCTATAAATGATAAATGCACGCAAAACACAACACGCGTGCTCTCCCTTCCTCTGCCGTGCCTCTGGGGGTACGGATGCGGGACCCGCAAAGAATCCAAGTCATGGCCACGAAGCTCTGCGGCTGCGGTTGCTCAGACCATGCAGCAGGCACTGCCCATCAAAACAGCGAGCGTAGTCTCTGGACCTGTTGCTGCGTGCAGCTCGGCACAGCAGACAGGCGGGCGGTGTGAATGGCCCGCTGTGGCGCTTACCGAGCCCGCAGACTCAGTAAGCGCATCGGAGGCAGTGAGAGCAATCGCGGGGAGGAAGGGAGGAAAAAAAACCAAACAGCACAGTTCAGCTGAGGCATTAGTGGATGTACGTGACACCGGTGGGAAATACACACGTGGAACAAGAGGTGAAGCTCTTAACAGATTTTTTTTTTTTTTTTTTTTACGTCCACTAATGCTCCAGCTGAACGGTGCTATTTCTTTTTTCTCCCTTGTTTCAGAAGCCATAACTGGCAACTGTCTTCTAGTGTTAGCGGAGGTTAGCCTGTAAGCTCGCCGTCGTGCTGATAATCATTTGAGTACATTTGTTTAATGAAGCTGCTGTAAATGAAGAAATTCATCAAAATATCGGCGTAAATTGCAAAGTTGTTTTGCTTCTTTCATCATCCATCCACCTCAAGTTCCAAACGCTGTTTTCTAAGTGAGGCAGAAATAATTGTATGTGACACCTGATTGGCTGATTACTCGGGTGGTATGAAAAATATTACCCGTCCGCGAAAAGGATGTATTGCTATTTATTCTTTAGTGTTTTATCCAATCATATTGGCGTATCATTTATAGGCAGGCTTGGGGAGTACGAAATACATGTAACGGCGTTACGTAATTAGGATACAAAAAAAGGTAACTGTGTTCTGCTACAGTTACAGAAAAAAAGACGTATTCAGATTACAGGTATATTTAGTAAAAATGGGGATTATTTCGCAGGATTACAATTTTAATGCATTTTATATTATCTGTATATAATATTTTTCTATAATATATTTCTTTGAAATGAAAACATCCCTTCATGGACAGCGACATGACGTCTCCTAACCCGGCAAAATATTGATGAAGTACCTGGATGTTAATGCATTTTCAATGGAGATTCGCGACTGAAAACTGAAAACACACTGAAAAATGCTCGCAAAATATGTTAAAATGCCATTTTGACCAGGATATTGAGCCAGTAAAATTAAATGACATTAAATTGTCAGGAAAGTATTAAACTTACTCTGACACACACACATTCCCAAATATTAGTGTTGAAAGTTACACGGATCTGCGCTGTTCAAGCTGCTGAGCTGAGGCGTCCTGCAGCTGCTGCTCAACGCAGCTCCTAAAACCATTACAATACATTTATATACATATAATATTTTTACACAAATATCCTTGATTGACCGAGTTTCATTCATGAAGTCAGTGGTGTGTGCGCACATCTCTCTGTGTGGGTGTGACTGTGAGCGGCACTGCGCGGGTCATTATAATCTCATTATTTTAAGGTGCAAAAAAAAACAAAAAAAAAACCCAGTCTTGTCGAACAATTTTAATCACTAACGACAAGTATTTTAACTAGACATTTGTCTAGCAGTGGAAAATATCAACTAGACATAAGTGAAGAGTTAATGGTCCGTGTCATCGGGCGACACAGGTACGGCAGGAAACATACAGCTGTTTATCATCCAAATATCACGGACAAAGTGACAAGAAGAACCAAAACCACTTACTTATGGAAGGAAATATTGTCTCCCTTGTTCCTCCGTTTGTGGCTTTGCCAACATGCGCAGCTTTCCGGCAATTCCACCTGTTTCTTGATCTTATATGCACGCAAATCACTAACTTGCCTGCAATTAAAATGGCGACCACGCCTCCTTACTGACAGTATTTACTTAATGGTTTTCATTATGCTGTTCTTCTTATTTTGAAAGTTCAATAAGTGGACTGATATGTTAAACATGGTGCAAATGCTACGTGAAAGACTAAAGTAAGATAATTTTACTGAACAAGTAGCAGACTTTTTTTTGTTTTGTATATTGTTCTGCAAGCCACTTTTAATTACAAATTCATCCGCACACCGACTGAGTTTTCATTATCCATTTGTTTGACATTTCTTGTTGAAAATTTAGCAGGTGAACACTGGGTGTGTTTAAAACAATATTGTGGGTGCTCTTAATTCATAATGTGAAGTAAAACAGAACATGCCATGTAAAAGAAGCAGTTTTATATTTGCTTAATAAACTGTACTATGCGTTCAAGACTATTTATATTTAGTTTCTTTTGTCTGTATTAGCATATTTGATATTGGAGTAATCCAGAAGTAATTGAAAGTAATCAAATTACATTACTTTAATAATATGGTACTTGGATTACGTTACTGACTACATTTTTCAACAGGTAACTAGTAACTGTATCGAAATACATTTTTAAAGTAACTCTCCAACCTTGTTTATTGGTATATGATAATGGTCCATCCAAGCCACTTGGGCTGCAAAAATATGCATTAAGCAAACACCCAAATAAAGTCAGCCACTTGGCCTTAACTTGCTTAGGAGTTGTGACATGTGGGGCTTATTCAGACTTCATTTGTCCTGCTCAGGTTCTGCTGGTCTTTCACATGCTTCACCTCTTTACCCATTTTTGGCAACCTTGTCAAGTCTCACATATTCAGTGTGAGAGTCACACATTTAAAGCGGTCCTGTCAGGTCTCACACATTTGGTGTGAGACTTGACATGTTATCACACTCCCATGCTATTGGATGACATTGTCCCGCATTTCACTACTATGATCTCCTGCAAAATTCAGGGGAAAATAACTCCTTGAGCATATCTCAACTTGAGAGCTTTGTTATGGTTTGCTGAGAGTTGTGCGGATTTGAGCTCTGCCAATATGGCGACATTTAGAGTTGCACCTGCTCCTAGGAAAACCCATGGGTAAAGTCACAGGGTTTTTTTTTTTTTTTTTCTTTTTTCCAGAATATGAACGGTCTGTGGTTTTTACTTGATACCTTGCCTTCACAGTTCTCAAAATGGCTGGTTTTGTTTCATTTTGATCAATTAATCAATGGAGCATTTCTGCTCCATTCATACCTAACATTTTACAGGTTGGTTCACATGATTGCCAGCTTTGGGCCATCCAGAGTGCAGACATGACAGTAATCATAATTTTGGACTTGTTCAATGATCTCCTTTATGCCTGGTTCACACGACAGGATTTTAAAATTATCTGTAGGTTTCCAAAACCTGAGAAACGCACGTGGTGATTAAAAAAATAAATAAAAAAATCATAGATCTAACAGGTTTGGTCGTACACTGTGTGGTGTTCAGCCACACGGTGAAGTCAACACACCACACACGAACAGATTTCACAGACAAACATTCCCAGCTCAGACAGGAAATCTCACAAAATCTCTTGAGATTAAATGTGAGTTCAGAGTAAACAAACGGAGATAGTTTGTGGACTATTTAAAACAAGGGGAAAAATGCTACAAAAAGAAAAGGCGTTCTTTAAAGGAGTGGAGAGCGTGACCACCGGACTTTCTGGTAAGTCAGGACGGCTGTTTTGATTTTATTTTCTGCTCCGTGCATCTGTCACCTCGCTTTCTGATTGGCTACATGTCACATTCAGCAGGCTGTGTGCTCGTTTGTGGTTGGGGGATACCACACACAATGTGATATCGGGCCAAGACAATCCAACATGTTGAATATCCCCAATTTGCGATTGGAGCACCCCGATGTCCTTCCGAGCAGATCAGAGAGCTCTTAACACACTACACACGGGACGAATTTCTGATAAGATTATCTTTAGCATCACCACAATTGTCTGGGCGTCCTTAAGATTGCCGGAAGGGGAAGATCCGGTCCGATATTGGCCTAATTATCATGCTGTGTGAACTCGGCTTAAGTCAGTGAATCTGTGCAGTATCTGGAGCCCAAGTGTAGTTTATCATATTTTCATGACTAGAAGTCAAACTTTTTGTTTTTATTTGTTTGGCTGGTGCTTATTTTGAAGTGACTTGTATGTCAAATGTAATGTATTATCATCTGCGGCCATATGATGGCACTCTTGACGTGTGGCATACTGCTCCTGTCTGAATGACCTATTGTCTGACCCACACTCTGGAGCAGAAGGTGGTGGTGGTAATGCACCATTAAGCTGGATACCAGCCATCATAAAAACAAGAAGACCTGATTTAGGAGGGCATGGCTGTTCTGAGAGGATGAGTGAAACTAATAAATGATGCTCTCAAACTGAAAGACGTTATTGGATAAAGATAGGGAATAACCTTCATGTGACTCAGCAGTCGACATGTTTTCACTTTGGGGGACAGCCAGATTCAAAGAGGAAGACAGGCTAAGGTAAGGCTAACTATGTTTTAAAAATGTATAGTCAATAAAAAAATATTTACATTTACTGAGGAAAATGTGCATATATTTAGCTTCACACTGACATTTAGTGGTGACAAGAAGCTGTGTACTCTTGAGTTCTTTATGCCTTGTACAATAACATTAATTTGCCTGTTAGCATCTGTAGGCTTGCATTGTGTAAATAATGCACCGATTACATTCATTTTGCTTCTTGTTGCATGAAGCAGTAGCACAATGTTTCAGAAATAAATGTGACTTATTGACCAATGCAACTTCTTTTTTGTATATGCCTCTTCATGATGCATATTTGGCCCAGTTTGGCTAAGTCCAGTGTGACATATGATCTGGAAAATACAGTATTCTCAGTTTGGTCTATAGATGTATTTTCCTTTTCATTTTAAGACATAAAATCACTGGTGAACATGACAGCATTGCTTCTAATGATCAGTTTTTTAATTTAGGTTTACTAAATTTTTACCCTGTCTCCTGGCAGTTGCATGGGATTTTTGTAAAGGGTTAAAGGGCATAGATGATGTGGGGATTATATCAAGCAGTCATGGGGTATATGTGGCATCAAGATAATGTCACAAAAACCTGGTGAATGACACCAGTATGTACAATGAAAGTCAATTTTATGATTCGTGTGTCCATATGATGCATTGTATTTCTGAATGCACGTCATTAAAATAAGATGGATTTTCATTCTAAAAGGGCACCTTTTAAAAGGCCACTGCACAGGTCTCTTTATTCATAAATATGCAGCCAAAAGTTCTGGAATCAAGTTGAACAGGAAGGAAATAATGTTATTTTGACTGTTATGCAACTGTGCGTAGACCGGGAAGATATCAACATAAATGTTTGGACTGTGTCCCCTCAGTCCAAACTATTGGGTTGTTCAGAATACACAGTGTCTGGCAGAGCAAACTGCTCCTCTGCCCATGAATCATAATTTGGTTATTTTTATTTAAATGGGACTCACTGACTTGATACACTCTGGGTTTGTTTAACTTCAGCTCACAGTCTGACAGTATCACAGAATCTTATCTTTTTTCTTGTGTGTGTGAAGTTACACACCATCATATCTGTGGTCTGCATTCCACTCTTACATTTTCTTGTTTGTGTCTGAGTGGGGTGTGATGGCAGAAGGCTGCAGACAAAATTTCACTAGAATCAGGAGTGTTTGTGGAAAATATCTTTGCTCAATTGTTGACTAAAATGTGGAGTTTATAGATTTTAATTTTTTTTTTTTTTTAATGCAACATTGGTCTCTGTTTGCGTTGATCAGCTGTGACCACTAGGGGGTGGTAAAGAATAGTGGAAAACAGTGTAATGAAGTTGTTGGTCTAATAAATGTATGAATGTGTTCTTAAGTGGGTGAATATCACATTTAAACAGTCTGCCTTTGTGTTTTGTTTGTAAATAGTCCTTTTAATTTTTTTTTGCCTTGTTGAAAACCAAAGTGGTCTGTGTGTCTCAGATCAGACAATAAGGTGACAGTCCACTTCATCAATAGAGATGGAGAGAAGATCACAGTGAAGGCGCCAGTTGGAGACTCGCTGCTCGATGTTGTTGTTAATGAAGACCTCGACATCGATGGTTATGGTACGTAAACATCTTTTACTGTGGATTACTGTAACCAGTGTATTCTCGGTCAGTCAGTGTTTGTGATGTGCACACATCAGTCACACTGCAGCTTTGAATGTTTAAAATGAAGCCTTAAAATAGGCCATGTTGGCTCCAGGAGCGTGCGAGGGAACATTGGCGTGCTCCACGTGCCATTTGATCTTCGATGAGGAAGTCTACAAGAAGCTGGGACCAATCTCGGACGAGGAGATGGACATGCTTGACCTGGCGTATGGCCTGACTGACACGTGAGGAGGCGACACGCACATTAACCATAAACACAGCTTATTAGTTTATTTTCAACATGTCCAATGAATTTTTATAGAAATTAAACACTTCAGTGCAATAACAGTTATAGTGCTGCATAGCTTTACATTTATTCATTACATTTTAGTGAAAAGGTAAGAGGGGAAAATGTTGCTGAAATGAAAATTTTTTTTGGATAATTTGTAGCATACTGGGACAATCTGTTGGGGGAAAGCTACATTCTTCCTGGTTAAGTTTTTCATGGCAATAGAAATTAGATAAAATGACAAGGTTGGTCTTGTAAAATGTTATCTCATTACATGACTGGAAAAAAAAAAACTGTCTTAAGCAAAGTGTGGAAGATACACTGATGCGGTGCACATACACCAGCAGCAGGGATAGCAACCACCCAGACAGACCGCATCTTAAGACTTCAGATTTTTTTTACTACAAATGATTAAATGTACTACAAATAATTTAATGATTAAAATAATTGTTGCCTATTTGCTCTGGAGTCAAAATTTTTCCTCCTCTTGTTCCTGCCCTCAGGTCTCGTCTAGGTTGCCAGATCTGCCTGACGAAGGCTCTGGACGGGCTTGTCGCCAAGGTTCCTGAGAGTGTAGCTGACGTCAGACAGAGCAAAGACGGATCATATTAACTGGCAGCCTGCTGCAAAAAACACGGCTGTAGACAGGTCAGAACTGGTCAGCACTGAGGCTGAGAGATCGGGCCCATGGTGCACACAATTACTACTGTTAGCTGATTGGCTGTCACTGTGCGCTCCTTTAGAAACAAACCTCTAAGATGAAGCAAGTACCAATATCATGTTTGTTTTATAGACATGAACTTTTTCCATTGTATGGTACACGTGCATCTTTTGATTTATAAGCACTGACCCACTGAACATTCTGACCTCTTTTTGTGTTTGTAAAATTAGTTTTTAATTGAACAAAGTCCCATCTACTCAGCTGAAGGCAGCTGTGAATATACAGGTGACAAACACTTTAATCTAGTGTCACCTTACGAGATTGTGCCCAACATTTCTTATTCGGTTAAAGTGCACGTTACTCCTGGTCACCGTAAATCATTGTCATTATGTGACCACACTTGTACAATTCCAATAAAGTTGGGACGTTGTGTAAAATGTAAATAAAAACAGAATGCAATGATTTGCAAATCCTTTTCAGCCTATATTCAATTGAATACACCACAAAGACAAGATATTTAATGTTCAAACTGATAAACTGCTTTTGTGCAAATATTTGCTCATTTTGAAATGGATGCCTGCGACATGTTTCAAAAAAGTTGGGACAGTGGTATGTTTACCACTGAGTTACATCACCTTTCCTTCTAACAACACTCAATAAGTGTTTGGGAACTGAGGACACTAATTGTTGAAGCTTTGTAGGTGGAATTCTTTCCCATTCTTGCTTGATGTACGACTTCAGTTGTTCAACAGTCCGGGGTCTCTGTTGTATTTTGCGCTTCATAATGCGCCACACATTTTCAATGGGCAACAGGTCTGGACTGCAGGCAAGCCAGTCTAGTACCTGCACTCTTACGATGAAGCCACGCTGTTGTAACACGTGCAGAATGTGGCTTGGCATTGTCTTGCTGAAATAAGCAGGGACGTCCCTGAAAAAGACATTGCTTGGATTGCGGCATGTGTTGCTCCAAAACCTGGATGTACCTTTCAGCATCAATGGTGCCATCACAGATGCGTAAGTTGTCATGGGCACTAACACGCCCATACGATCACAGATGCTGGCTTTTGAACTTTGCGCTGGTAACAATCTGGATGGTCTTTTTCCTCTTTTGTCCAGAGAACACAACGTCCATGATTTCCAAAAACAATTTGAAATGTGGACTCATCAGACCACAGCACACTTTTCCACTTTGCGTCTGTCCATTTCAAATGAGCTTGGGCCCAGAGAAGGCTGCGGCGTTTATGGATGATGTTGATGTATGGCTTTCGCTTTGCATGGTAGAGTATTAACTTGCACTTGTAGATGTAGCAACTAACTGTTAACTGACAATGGTTTTCTGAAGTGTTCCTGAGTCCACGTGGTAAGATCCTTTACACAATGATGTCTGTTTTTAATGCAGTGCCGCCTGAGGGATCAAAGGTCACGGGCATTCAATGTTGGTTTTTCGGCCTTGCAACTTATGTGTAGAAAGTTCTCCAGATTCTCTGAATCTTCTGATTATATTATGGACTGTAGATGATGGAATCCCTAAATTTCTTGCAATTGAATATTGAGAAACATTGTTCTTAAACTGTTAGACTATTTTTTTCACGCAGTTCACAAAGTGGTGATCCTCGCCCCATTTTTGACTTTTGGGGATATTCTTTTATACTCAATCATGACACTCACAATTAGTCTCCTCAGGTGAAGGAAAGGTGATGTAACACAGTGGTAAACATACCACTGTACCAGCTTTTTTTGAAACATGTTGCAGGCATCCATTTCAAAATGAGCAAATATTTGTGCAAAAACAAAGTTTATCAGTTTGAACATTAAATATTTTGTCTTTGTGGTGTATTCAATTGAATATAGGTTAAAGAGGATTTGCAAATCATTATATTATGTTTTTTCTGTACATTTTACACAACATCCCAACTTCAGTGGAATTGGGGTTGTAATAAAATAATGGTTAATTCTGGCAGGGGTGAACTGTTTAAGAGAGAAAAAAAGTCAATATGCACACATGTATCTTTTTAAACCAACCAACATAAGATTAATTGAAAAACCTAATTTAAGCAAACCTACTAAAATATTTAAACTGTGCTGTCCTTCAGCATTTGCCCAGTTTTAAGATGCATTATTTTTTTGGTCACTAATCAGTTAGCAATTCATATTTACCTTCTTCAGCTGCCTCCAATATTTGCATAGTCAGTGAGACAAATGCTCTATTGATTAGTTTATTCACAAATAATTTGAAATAAGTTTTGCTGTATTTGAGATTGGAACCTAATTTCCAAAAATATTCTGCAATATCATATTCCATGTGAGCATTAAAGTGTATTACAAATGTGCTGTCCTGTTTTTTAATTTAGAGGTATTTCTTTTAACAATTAAATCCCTTGCAATATTTATCTTGAATCCTAATTTGGTCTGGATTTCCAAATTATAATGCAGAAACATTAGTAAAGCAGCCAGTAAAAAAAAAAAAAAAAGTCAATCTTTTGACTTATTTTATTTGCAGGTAGAATAGTATGAGTGGCAGAAAGGAGGTAAGACATGAAAAACAAAATGTGTGTGTCAAATGTGCATGTATTTATCCACTGCAGTCACTTGCACAAGACAATAACTGGAACATAATTACACTATTGTAAGAATATTTATACACACACGTGCTGTGAACTCTTAATCGTCTTGTTTGTGCATGCATTGGATGAGAGAACATTAAGATTTTGCTGCTCCATCAAAATCAGGGCATTTTTAATAGGTTCATATTTAATGGATAAACAGCTCCTGGTTAGTCCCATTAAAGTGCACAAAGATTACAAGGTACAAGGCTCACACACATCAAAAGAATGATTTTTCAATGTGAAGATTAAAGAGCCACTTGTCAGATCAATTATTTACAGTTCATACATTTGAGCAATGAAAATGGTATTTCACAAGCTAAATAAAAAAGGTGAAATCTGTGAAAGTGGCAGATTTTAAAACATGGCTGACACACACGAGCGCATTGACAGGCTGCAGTTGTCTTTTATATCTTTTTTTTTAATGAGATTTAACAACTGGTAGCACAAACAAACAAACAAAAGCAGTTTTGTTCTGTTTAAATGTGAAGAATGTTTTGGAAAGGAAGACTGAATAGATTAAGTTAATAACTGCATAATTGGAAAATTAATGAGATGATGTTCTACACCAATACTACAGTCAAAGTCTGACAGTCTAAACTGAAAAAGTAAAGTGCCATGTTTAACATGAGAAGCGCCACTGGAAAAAGTCATTCATGTGACTGCTTTAACGTCATAATCCAGTGACAGCAAGGAAAGTGGTTTGATGTCCAGATTATGCAGTAAAAGGTTGTGTGGTTAGGGATGGGTATTGATAAGATTTTATCTATCGATTCCGCTTATGATCCAATTCCTTATCTATTCCGCTTATCGATATTTTTTGTGTACTAAAAGTAGGCTTTACAGGTTTTCTATGTCAACATCATTTTGAGTCTTAAAGTAAATAAATATAAAATTGGTCACTGGATCCTATAATAAACTCTACATGGTGGATCCTTGATCTCTGCACATAAATAGAAATAAACAAAATCTGTAGTTATTGTCAAGCATTTCCTTTCAGACATTATTGGCTTGAATGTCTTTCCATACATCTGAGTTGAGCTCACCTGGCTGTGCTGCACGTCAGGATGTAATTCATAAAGAATGCAGGACGTCTCATTTTAGGAGGAAAAAACCTTTGTTATTGTAGTTTGTCTGTATTATACAGCGTTTGGAAAGAGCCATCATTTTATTTAAAACGGCGGTTCATTTTAAAGTTATTAATAGGCCATGTCATCCTCTGCCGCGCGGAACGGAGGATGATTCTCATTTCTTGACTGCAAAAAGAGTGCCAGTTAGTGACTTTAATCCACACAAAAGTGACTCATGATGGTCATATTTTAATGGCTTTGAGAGGGGTTAAGAAGCGGACTTGCCGCTTCTGAAGAGCACCGAATCAAAGAACCATCGAGCCAGCGGATCAAAGCATTGCTTCATTGGTTCACACTTCAAAGTGGAGTCACGGTGCAGAAGTGGTTGATTACAGACCCGCTGCAGGGTCTGTAATCAATGTAGAGAAACGATAATTTTCCCGACAAACACCCTCAAAAACAACGGCTGCTCTGAAGAACTGATAAGGGAATCGTTAAGCAAAAAGGCTATTGATGTCTGTGGATTGAATCATTTCTTAATGATACCCGAAAAGAACCGGTTCTTGATACCCAACCCTCGTGGTAACCCACATTTGTATCCCAATTAACACCAACTGTAACCACCAATTTAGTGTTTTAGTTGCCAGATTGGGATATTAAAAGAAAATGAGTGTTGCATTTAAACATACAGCTCTGAAGGCAAAGTTAAACCTCATTTGAACCCCAGGTTTTTTTTTAATCTGTAAATAAAAGTTGAGATTCTACTCGTTCAGTTGGAAAATAAGGCAACAATATTGGACATTGGCAGGTTTTTGGCCTCTTAAGGCATAAAACAAAGACAGGTTCCATCAAATGTAAGTGGTCTGGTTGTTAATCCATCTGGATTAAAGAAGAGCAACACTATAAAATGCATTTTGATGAAGTGGGAGTCTTTCTGCTAAAAAATCACTTTCCCTTAATGGCAGGAAGAAAAGCGTACTTCCTATATCCGGAAAAATTAACTCCAAGTTGTTTCCCTCCCAACAGCTTTTCTGGTTGTTAAAGATTTACAAAAATGGACCACATGAACACTTAGAGGCTTTTTAGAACTACAGTGACCAGTCAGACCTTGTGAGAGTTATTGGCACCCCTCAATTTAAAAAACCTGTTCAGAAGTACATGGAGGCAATTAAAATGTTTCACAAAATGCCTGGTCAAAGATCAAACCTGAAGGCCATCATCTCTATAAATGCTTTTGCACTCCAACAGCCAGATTTGTCAAATTTTGAATATTTTAAATTCTGTACTTCAAACTCACACATGGCAATAATTCTGACAAGGACTCCACTTTAACTTCTTGTAAAACGTAACGTCTTAATCTGGTTCTGCTGCAGGTTTCAATCCAAATTAGACATAAGATCCTTCAGCAAACCGGAGCTGGTCCAAATCTGGCTCTGCTGTTGGATCAGTGCGTCTCCTCAGCCAATCCCTGTGACTCTCAGCCAGTGCCAGCGCCACCTGCTGGCCGCTGCGGGGTTGGGAGGAGAAGTACTGTTTCACTGCTTTGGTGGTGTGGGGGGAGAGACAGAAACGAGTCTCTGAAGTCCCTTGTTGTGAGTCTGTATCAGAAAGCTCCAGACCCGGGTCACTGGGGATTCTTGGCCGGATGGGGTTTGAGTCTCTGTCTAGAACCTGGCGTCCTGGCTCTGATCCTCGTCGTTGGGCTGCTCTGGTGCTGAAAGACTTTTGTCTCTTGAACAGGGACAGAGACGGGCCGCTCTGCTTGTGAAACACAGCCTGTGCCGGACTCTGGCTGCTGTTACCAAGTTGTTTAACTGTCAGTGAGTCCTGTGGCTTTCCAGTGGAGGTGTGGTGAGATGGGGGACTGGAGGAGTCTTTTGTCTCCTTACCAGATCTCCCTCTCAGCTGTCTTTGTCCTCCCTTCTTTGAGGTGCTGCAGGAGACTTTGGACTTTGCTTGGCAGCTGGCGATCTGGTTTCCTTTCTCAGATATCGGTTTACCGCACGTGAGCAATCTGTCTTTCGGCGCCCTCTGTAGAAACACGAGAAGATATTTATTACTCAGTATCAAGCAGACAGGTACACTGTCTGGACTCTTCTACTCACCATAAGCTTGTCCTCTTTGTCCTTGTGCAACTGGTCTTGTTGGGTTATGGACATCCTGCGGTCTTTCTTCAGCCAAGAGTTGGGGTGGAGTCCCATGCAGCCTTTCAACACCCCCCAGTTAAATGTCTCTTTGAGATAGTGGCCTCTTGTGGACATCTCCTGATGTCCGTGAGCAGAGCCTGTGGAGGAGGAGGTGGAGTCTGAAGGTACAGATGAGGAGGAAGCGTTGGGGGGTAGATGTTCTTTTCTTGGGTGAAGACCTTGTTTGGTCTTTCTGGTTTGGTTGTGGATGAGGGAGTCGAGTGAGTCCAATGAGGAGTGGTTTTGTGCAGGGGAGGCGGGGTTAGAGGAGAAGCTTAAGGAGCTTGCTTCCAGGGCTATTAAGTGTCCACCATGTAACCCCGATCCACCCCTCCTGTTCTGACTCCAGGACTGCATGTGGTTGCCTGTACACGTTGGGAGTCCTTTCTCACCATCTCTGTTCTCAACACTGAGAATGTCTGTACTCGCTGACGTGCATGTCCATAGCATGTTGACATGCATTATAGCTGGCTCTGAACACCTCCGTTGTCTGTGTTCAACATCCAGGTTCAAAGAGTCCAAGGTGGAGGAGGTGGCCATACGTGATGCTTCCTGGCTGGGACAGAAGAGACCCATGCTTCTGGTCCTCACCTGGGGGTCTAACACAACACTGCGGGTGTTGCTGTTTTGTGATTGTAGCTGATCTGGATCAGGGTCTTGGTCGTCGTCGCTGAACGTGAGGATAGAGTCGAGGCTGCCTCGCAGAGGTTTTACTTTAGGACATTTTCTGTTGCAGCAGCTCAGGGATTCGCTGCTGCTGCAGTCTAACGCGTTCTCCAGACTGTCATAGGACGAGTCTGCCAGAGGGTACTGCCAGGAATCTAAGAACCCAGGAGGAGGGAAAATTGACATAAGACCAAACCTCAAATACAAGATCAAGTTCTACTCCCACAATTGATGCTGCTTTTTAGCCATTAGGAACACCATGGATCCTGCAACTCCTACTGATTCACATACATGAAATGTCAATGCTTTAATATTCAGAAAATGTTGGGATGTATGGATGCCGAAAAAAGTAGTGATCCTTACATTTGCTTCCACTTCAGCGAAGACAATATGAACCAAATAGTTGATGTATTTTTATGGTCAGCTTCACTTGCTTTAATATACAGTGCTACTTGAAAGTTTGAGCTGTTATACGAGGTCTGTTAGAAAACTATCCGACCTTTTTATTTTTTGCAAAAACATATGGATTTGAATCACGTGTGATTGCATCAGCCAAGCTTGAACCTTCATGTGCATGCGTGAGTTTTTTCACGCCTGTCGGTTGCATCATTCGCCTGTGAGCAGGCTGTGTGTGAGCAGTGGTCCGCCCCTCTCGTCGGATTTTTATTGCGAATAAAATGTCTGAACGATTTAGAGCTTTGCTGCATCAAATTTTTCCAGAAACTGAGAGACCTCCAGGTGGACACCGTTCGGAAAATTCAGATGGCTTTCAGGGACGATTTTATGGGGATTACACAGATTAAGGAGTGCTCCAGCCGGTTTAAAGACCGCCCACAGCGGCTGAGAGCGCGGCGCACTCTGAGCGCCGATCGACAGGCTGAAACAACCAGATCATTTCCAAAGTGAAGGCTTTGTTGATCCGGGACGTCGTCTGACTTCCACAGAAATGGCAGAAGACATGGACATCAGCACTTTTTCGGCACATTCCACTGTTACAGGAGTTTTTGTCATGGAAGGAGAAGCGGAGGGATGGTGGTCACACCAGATACTGACTGGTATCCCCCCCCCCCCCCCAAAAAAAAACATAACTGCACCTTTCAGAGTTGCCTTATATTGTGGACAATCTAAGGCACGCCTGTGCACTAATCAGCATCTTTATGGCACACCTGTGAGGTGGGATGGATTATCTCAGCAAAGAAGTGCTCACTATCACAGATTTAGACTGGTTTGTGAACAATATTTGAGGGAAATGGTGATATTGTGTATGTGGAAAAAGTTTTAGATCTTTGAGTTCATCTCATACAAAATGGGAGAAAAACCAAAAGTATTGCGTTTATATTTTTGTTGAGTGTACATTGTTGTGTAAATTCATGTAGCCTAAATTCATTCAAAGCCACAGTCTTTTTTTCAAAGAAAGTCTAGATTAATGAAAGGAAAAAAAGGCACAATCTTTTCTGAAATCCTGTTTGAATAGCACAATGTTTATTTTCCAGAGAGAAAAAAATTCTTACAAGTTGGCTTTTCCCATTTATCTTTCAGGTGTGTTGATGAAGCCAGCAACAATTCCACGGATTCTTGTCTTTATCAGACTTTCAAACCATCTTTCTCACCATCTTCGCTTTGTCTGATGTCGCTCCATGACACAGACATGCTGCAAAATTATTCTTTTTAAAAACTTGAAAGTTCTAAAAGTTTGTGATCTCCACATGCTATGTTTAGCTAAGTTTCGCACGGGAGCCACACAGCGTCACCGCAGCAACCAACCAGTCCTGTTTTACGACGACTGTTGTAACAGCCATGTTGTGAGTGGCATTTATTTTCCTCGAAACTCCGCGGATCCAAGGAAACAGATTTGTATCTGTAACACACAGATCAGTATCCGCGGACTTATAAAACTTGCATGATGTCGTAAAAAAAGAATGCTTTGCGATAAGCATTTTAAAAATTCAGTAACAATCACAATTAAAGAGTACAAGACTGACACTCCCGCAACCCTCCCCATGATGTTTTCACAGCCCTGAATTGTGGATGAGCTGGACATTCCAGAACATGTCCTGTGAGGCTTCATCACGGCGTTGCTTTGCGCCATGCGGCTCTGTCCCGATGCGCGAATTTCTCCGCTCCTCTTTCCATGACAAAAACTCCTGTAACAATGAAATGTGCCGTTCATTTCCAAACTGAACACTGTGTTGATCCGGGACATCATCTAACTAGCACAGAAATTGCAGAAGACGTGGACATCAGCACTTTTTCAGCACATTGAGACAGACGTGCGGAGAAATTCGCACGTCGGGACGAAGCCGCATGGTGCAAAGCAACGCCGTGATGAAGCCTCACAGGACATGTTCTGGCATGTCCAGCTCATCCACAATTTCTCGGATAGTCACACGACTGAAAAGCCTCTGAAAGCCGTCCTGTGAGACCAACACGGAGATGGTTTTGTCCCGTGCCATGAGCGGCTCCGTGGCGCATCCCTCCGCTTCTTTCCATAACAAAAACTCCTGTAACAGTGGAATGTGCCAAAGTGCAGATGTCCACTTCTTCTGCCGTTTCAGGGAGAAGATGTCCCGGATCAACAAAGCCTTCACGTTGGAAATGATCTGGTTGTTTCAGCGGGGTTTCAGCCTGTCGAGCGGCGCTCGGAGTGCGCCGCACTCTCAGCCGCTGTGGGCGGTCTTTAAACCGGCTGGAGCACTCCTTAATCTGTGTGATCCCCATAAAATCGTCCCTGAAAGCCATCTGAATTTTCCGAATGGTGTCCACCTGGAGGTCTCTCACAGTTTCTGGAAAAATTTGATGCAGCAAAGCTCCAAATCATTCAGACATTTTATTTGCAATAAAAATCCGACGAGAGGGGTGGACCACTCACTGCTCACACAAAGCCTGCTCACAGGTGAATGACGCAACCGACAGGCGTGAAAAAACTCACGCATGCGCATGAAGGTTCAAGCTTGGCTGATGCAATCACACATGATTCAAATCCATATGGTTTTTGCAAAAAATAAAAAGGTCGGATAGTTTCCTAACAGACCTCGTATGTTTGAATGTTTTTGAGAACATCAAAAAACTAAGCAAAAATTCAGGCTTTTTAGATTACGATTTTTTTTAATTATGCCCTGTAATCTCTACATCATGAATTAAAAGAAAAATCTAAAAGCCAAAATGGAGTGAATAAGTACGTACACCCTTTAATATAACTTTTATGAATGATCACTTTTACATCCAGTCTTCTTAAAACAGTTTTCAAAAACTATTGGTTCCAATTAGTTGCAACCGATTTTTTTTTTTTTTTTTTTTCTTCTGTAAGTCCAGCAAAAATCATGTTTAAGAGCTGTCTAAACACCAATCCAAAAGCCTGATTTATTTTTTAAAATGTCTTAAAAAAATTACAACATGTAAAAAGCTCAAGGGGTTCACAATCTTTTACATGTTTGAATGTTGCAAGGACATCCAATTAGAAATAACAGTTCAGGCTGTGAGAACATTATTCATAAGATACTTATGGTAGTGTGTAAATTCTCAGCCAACCAGAAAAAGTCAGCACCCACTATGTCATTGCCATGATTAACATACCAATGCGCACGCACCAAAAGGTGAACAATCACTTGGCCACCACTTTAAGTTGTGCCAATGCATTGCCTTCTGGGTAAAATGTACTGATAAATAAATGTCGTTTATCTGCAGATTGCAATGCTTTATGCTACTACTGTGGTGAACACGTTAAAGTTTCTTAGAGCTTGTTAAAATTATGTCCATAGGTCATTTTGATGTTTAAATTATGAAACATGACACCATGAGTGAGTGGTTGGGGTGTATTATGTGCTTCAAAATGCTGAGCTTTGTGCTGTGGGAATGTGGTGATGTTGGAACAAAATCCCAGAAATTTCTCCTGTTTGCTCACAAAAAGCAGATCATTTAACAATTGAAACTTTTTCTGGAGTCTGACTTCTGCTTTTCAATCTTTAAACTTAACATATACCTCCATTTATAAAAAAAAAAAAAAAAAAAAAAACCCAAACACTATGAAAACACAAAGTTATTTAAACTAACGTATCACTCTATAAAAGAAATTAAAACTTTTTTATGGAGTGATATGTTAATTTAATAACTCCAAACTAATGTGTCACTCCATAAAAGAAATTAACTTTTTTATGGATTGATGTTAGTTTAAATAATGTATCACTCTATGAAAACACAAAGTTATGCTTATTTAAATAGCTTTAAACTAATGTATCCCTCCATAAAAGAAATTAAAACTGTTTATGGAGTGATAGTTTAAAGTTTTTTTTTTTGTTTTTTTTTTAACTAAAGTAACGTCTTAATTTGTTTTATGAAGTGGTACGTTAGTTTAAATAACTTTAAACGTATCACTCCATAAAAACACTGAAAACAAAGTTATTTAAATTAAGTATTACTCAACACAAGTTTTACTTTTTTATGGAATATGTTAATTTAAATAACGAATCGCACTATGAAAACACAAAGTTATGTTTATTTAAATAACTTTAACCTAATGTATTACTCCATAAAAGACAAACACTTTTTATGGAGTGATACATTAGTTTAAGTAACTTTAACCTATCACTCCCTAAAAAAAAAACAAAAAAAAAAAACGCTATGAAAACATGAAGTTATTTAAACTAATGTATCACTCCATAAAAGAAAACTTTATGGATTGATATGCTAATTTAAAAGAAATTAAAACTTTTTATGGAGTGAATCAAATCAAATGTATTAATTTCTGTAGCACCAATTCGCAATGAGAATGCCTCAAGGCGCTTCACACAACACCGAATAACAGAAAATTTAATAAAAAAATTTAAGAGAGCGATAGTTTAAAGTTTTGTTTTTTTAACTAAAATAAGTTTAAATTTGTTTTATGGAGCGATACTTTAAATAACTTTAACGTATCATTTCATAAAAAACACTAACCTATCACTTGTTGCAAAAAGTTTTAACTTCTTTTATGGAGTAATACGCTAGTTTAAAGATTGAAACGCACAACAAGTCAAACTTCAGAAAAAGTTTAAATTGTTAAATTATCTGCTTTTTGTGAGGAAGCAGGAGAAATTTCTGGGGTTGTTCCAACATCAATACATTCAAACAGCAAGAAGCTCGGCATTTTGAAGCACATAATAAACCCCAACCACTCACTTATGGTGTCATGTTTCATAATTTAGACATCAAATGCACTTAACGGACATCATTTTAACAAGCTCTAAGACACTTCAACATGTTCAACACAGCAGTAGCATAAAGCGTTCCAATATGCAGAATAAGGACACATTTATTTATCAGTACATTTTACCCAGAATGCATTGCATTGCAACTTGAAGTGATGGCCAGTAATTGCTAATCGTGGGAATGACATAATAGTGCTGACTTTCTGATTGGCTGAGAATTTACATGCTACCAGAAGTATCCTACAAATAAAATTCTTGTGTTCAGGATTCTTTATATTAACATTTCTAAAATGATATGTGCATAGTGCATCATTTGTTTATTGCAATACTGCTCAGCTTCATAGTGGAGTGGAGTGAAGGACATTCATACAACAAAACGGATCAAATCCAGGCATTTCCCATGCGCCTGTTGACAAACGGCAGATTTTTGATTTTTTTTCAAAAATCCTTCTGTGCCAGTCCACCATGAAACTGGCTAACTGGTGCTGCAACAGTTTAAAGTTGCACTGTTCATTATTTCTCCAATCACAATCACAGACTCCTCTGACTTCTTAAGAGTTGGGGTCTTCACAGGAGATCAGCTATGGAGCTATGTGCTGATTTGGCCCAAGTTTTACACCTTCCTGACAAAACTTACATGGAGATGCCAGTCAACTACTGTGAAACATGAAAGAGGTGTAAAGAAAACTCAGAGACCGGGACAAACAGATTACCTGATCCTGTCTCTTCAGAGTTGAGTCTTTGTGACGGGCCTCCAAACAGCGAAGACGGCGGTTCTTGTAAAATTTGCTCGCAGTGTTCAATCATAAACTTCACCAGCTCACAGACCTGCAGAAGCAAAGCCTGGTGACCTCAATTCAGCATGTAAAGTTCATCATTTCATAGCAGTTACAGGTGATACAAACGTCTGTTATACAAACTCTGTTGTCGTCACTGTGTGTTTTAAAACGTAACCAAAATTTTTTTTTTCCAATGACACCAATTAAACTTTCACATCTTGTTCCAAAAACATTCAAATTCCGGTCAAATCAGCTTGATGGTGAATTGTGTGAAGAATTCCTTGAATACACGAGGTGTTCACTTACAGTAGTGTTCAGAATAATAGTAGTGCTACGAGGTCTGCGAGAAAAGTATCCGACCTTTTTATTTTTTTCGAAAACCATATGGATTTGAATCAAGTGTGATTGCATCAGCCAAGCTTGAACCTTCATGCGCATGCGTGAGTTTTTTCACGCCTGTCGGTTGCGTCATTCGCCTGTGAGCAGGCTTTGTGTGAGCACTGGTCCACCCCCTCGTCGTTTTTTTATTGCAAATAAATGTCTGAACGATTTGGAGCTTTGCTGCATCAATTTTTTTCCAGAAACTGAGAGACCTCCAGGTGGACACTGTTCGGAAAATTAATATGGCTTTCAGGGACGATTTTATGGGGATTACACAGATTAAGGAGTGATCCAGACGGTTTAAAGACCGCCCACAACTGCTGAGAGCACGCCATGCTCCGAGGGCCGATCGACAGGCTCCAACCCCGCTGGAACAACCAGATCATTGCCAACGTGAAGGCTTTGTTGAGCCGGCGCCGTGATGAAGCCTCACAGGACATGTTGGGGCATGTCCAGCTCATGCTCAATTTCTCGGATAATCACACGACTGAAAAGCAACGGACAGCCGTCTGAAATCCACCTGAAAGCCATCCTGTGAGACCAACACGGCGGTGGTTTTGTGCCGTGTAATGAACGGCTCCATGGCGCGTCCCTCCGCTTTCCTTTCCATGAAAAAAAAAACTCCTTTAACAATGGAATGTGCTGAAAAAATGCTGATGTCCACGCCTTCTGCCTTTTTGTGAAAGTCAGACGACGTGCCGGATCAACAAAGCCTTCACGTTGGAAATGATCTGGTTGTTCCAGCGGGGTTGGAGCCTGTCGATCGGAGCGCGGCGTGCTCTCAGCAGTTGTGGGCGGTCTTTAAACCGTCTGGATCACTCCTTAATCTGTGTAATCCCCATAAAATCATCCCTGAAAGCCATATTAATTTTTTGAATGGTGTCCACCTGGAGGGCTCTCACAGTTTCTGGAAAAAATTTGATGCAGCAAAGCTCCAAATCGTTCAGACATTTATTCGCAATAAAAATCCGACGAGAGGGGTGGACCAGTGCTCACACAAAGCCTGCTCACAGGCGAATGACGCAACCGACAGGCGTGAAAAAACTCACGCATGTGCACGAAGGTTCAAGCTTGGCTGATGCAATCACACGTGATTCAAATCCATATGGTTTTTGAAAAAAATTAAGAGGTCAGATACTCTTCTCACAGACCTCGTATGTGACTAAAAAGATCAGTTTGGATATGAACACCCCCTTTTCTACTTTTTTTTTTTTTTTTTTTTTTTTTTTTTTTTTTTTAAACTAATAGCCCAATTTCATAGCCTTAAGAGTGTGCATATCATGAATGCTTGGTCTTGCTGGATTTGTGAGAATCTACTGGTACGTTGTTTCCCATGTTACAATAAGAAATATACTCAAAACCTGAATTAATCTTTTGTCACATAGCACTACTATTATTCTGAACACTACTGTACATGCCTGAAATATGAGAACGGCTATTACCTCAGAACGCATCAGTAAGTTTTATTAACTGTCAGTTTCTAAACCTCAAGGCATTTTTTTCATATTTTGTCCAACACATTGACATATGGATGAACTGAAATATTAGAAACATGCTGCAGTAAAACAAATCGATGGCAGCACAGACTTCAGTAATAACTGCATTATTCAGACCCTGGAGTAGGTTTTCTTTTGAAAACATGAGGCAGCAGTGAAGCAAAGTTTCTGCTTTGTTTTTGTTTTTTTTCTTTCATTTTTGGCCTGCAGACAAAACTAAACCTTCTGGTTGGTAACTGTTAGGTGCTTATACAGATTTGTGTTGGGACATTAACAATCCCGAGTGTGTTAATTTGGTCGAGCCAAAGTTGTCGGTCGCATTCCTTGATGTATTAACTGCAAAATGTTGTATTTAGGAACAATTTGAGACTTGTTTCACCTTCTTAGCTCCTTCTCCCTCCACCTCAGGACTACATGGTGCCCCAGGAGGCCAAAGCATGCTGGGAGCTATGCACACTGATAAGTTGAAGCTCGTCATCTGGTTCTCGTGGGCGTTGCTCTGGATACCATTAAGCATAGCTAACAAGTAGCGTAGCAACAGGATGTTCTCCTTGGGCAGCCGAGAAATCATCCTGCATAAAAAGAGAGGAGGAGATCACTAATTACACAGAATTTAGGAAATAAAACAGTGAAAATCTCATCCATCATTCAGAGGAGGTTTTCCGTAGTGTTTCCCCTAGAATTTTTTTTTTTTTTTTTTTGTCCACACCCTGTGGTACTCACTAAAGGACCCCCTCCCCCAATCCAAACACTAGCTGTGCTCAAAAATGCAAGAGTGATGTACTCCTTATCTACGTATGGTAATCCTGTTAGTCCTGCATTTATGGTTTAAAAAAACAAAACAAAAACCTACCTTTTGCAGAATACACAGGTATTTTTCCATGTTTCAGCTTCAGTAATCACACAAATAACTGCATGGGTGCAAAGAATACATTTGGATATAAGCAAAATACCCTGCCTCGGGCCCTATGACCGCTGGGATGGGCTGCAGTCCATGTGACCCTTAACTGGAGTAAGCGAGTATAGAAAATGGATGGAATGGGAAGTGCACATTTACGAGGTCTGTTAGAAAAGTATCTGACTTTTTAATTTTTTTCAAAAACCTGATGGATTTGAATCACGTGTGCTTGCATGAGCCAACCTTGAACCTTCGTGCACGTGTGAATTTTTTCACGCCTGTCGATTGCGTCATTTGCTTGTAAGCAGCCTTTGTGTGAGGATGGGTGTAGTCTCTCATCGTTTTTCTTTGCAAGGAAATGGCGGAACGACTGGAGCAGCACGACTGCATCAAATTTAGCCTGAAACTGGGTGACAGCCAGGTGGAAACCATTCGGATTATTCAGACAGCTTTCGGGGACGATGCTATGGGCATCACACAGATTAAGGAGCAGTACAACCGGTTTAAAGACGTCCGCACAACGGTGGAGAGCGAGCCGTGCGCCGGGCGGCCATCAACATGCTGAAATGACCAGATCATTTCCAAAGTGAACGCTGTGGTGATGCGGGGCCGTCGTGTGACTATCCGAGAAATTGCGGAAGAGGTGAACATCAGCACTTTTTCGGCACATTCCACTGTGACAGAAGATTTTGCCATGAAAAGAGTGGCGGTGAAATTCATGCCGATGGCTTTGGCACAAAGCTGATGGCGGAGCAAAAGCGCCTCCATGTTGAAGTCTCTCAGAACATGTTGTGACATGTCCACCTCTTCCACAATTTCTCGGATAGTCACATGACTGAAAAGCCACCGAAAGCCGTCTGAATAATCTAAATGGTTTCCACCTGGCTGTCGCCCAGTTTCTGGCAAAATTTGATGCAGTCGCGCTGCTCCAGTCGTTCCGCCATTTCCTTACAAAGAAAAAACGACAAGAGACTACACCCGTCCTCACACAAAGGCTGCTTGCAAGCAAATGACGCAATCGACAGGCGTGAAAAAATTCACGCATGCGCACGAAGGTTCAAGGTTGGCTCATGCAACCACACGTGATTCAAGTCCATCAGGTTTTTGAAAAAAATAAAAAGGTCGGATACTTTTCTAACAGACCTCGTATTGTCTGAATCCCACCAGTCATCACTGACAGATCTCAGTGGACCCAGAACGACAGACTTGCTGTCCCACAAAACATCACTTGGCCTACATGGAGCCACTACGATTTATAGATATAGTTTTTTTTATGAGATGTTGGCTTTATCAACACAATTTCTGGTGTATAACACAAGTTATTGAGGAGTTTTTAACAGCATGAATGCTGACAGTGATTCAAGGTTACACTGTCTTAACCTTCATATTGATTAAGAGATTTTAAAAACAGCATCAGCGATAAATAGATGCAATGCAAATATAGAACATTTTTTTTGTTTGTTTCTGTTGAGTTCTGGGGGACTCCAGTTCACCTCTGTACATCCTGCACCTGCTCTTCCTCCTCGTCATCTTCATCCAGCACGTCCATCCATTCTTCAAATAAATCAGAACACAATAAGCTGTCGGGGATACTGCGCAGGAAATCCTGAGGACAAAAGGCAGGCCAGGAAATCAGACCCGTGTTCCTCTGAGCCCAAAGCTATCGGGACTAAATGATACAATTCATCACTGATGATTGCACACAGACGTGGCACGAAAACACCACCACACTTGCACACAAATAACCTTTCATACATCAAGCCTGTGATGTGCAAAGCACATTGTGCTCATGTCACTGTGAAAATTTATGTTCATAATAATAATAAATTACTAAAACCTCTGATTTACAGAAATGACGTATAAATCAGACTTTAATAGGCGTAAGCCTGCTTATTAGCGTCCTCTAAACACACAGCTCCTGATTTTAAAGTCTGCAAACAAAAAGGTGAGTTTTAATAGCACTAAACTCAGAAATGAGAATCTGAATTACGGAGCGATGTAACCTGTGCATAAATGGTAAATGGACTGCGTTTATATAGCGCTTTTCCATCTGCATCAGACGCTCAAAGCGCTTTACAATAATGCCTCACATTCACCTCGATGTCAGGGTTGAGGCATGAATGAATGAGGCATAAAGCCTCATTCAGTGACGCATTTATGTTTATCTGTGGGCAGGGTCCATGTGTGTCCAGGTGCACGTATCTCCCTTCAGGTTTGTTCATATGAACACTAACTCTTCTGTTTGTGGCATTTCTTCTCTCAAAATCTGGTTCACTGCTCGCAACAGTTACAGCGCAATCGCATGATCGGGCCACATGCCAGCCCTTCATGGTGCATGTCATGTTTCTGTCTGCACGTCACATACACAAGAGTAAAACAACCTGATGAGGCTCGAGCCTGGATGTGATCAAATGCAAGAGGTTTTGGCCTTTTTTTTTTTTTTTTAAATTACAATAGATGTAATTGTCGTACTCCAGATGTTAGACTGCTTCATAAAACAGTTTTGAAGCACATGACTCTTTGTACTACATGTGTCACTATGGTGGTTCCCAAATTTTTTCTGCAGGCCCCCCTTTTGTAGATAAGAATGTTTTCCAGCCTCCCCCCCCAAGACATCTTTTCCTCCCAACCTCCACTGGAACTCATTTTATACATTGTAGTTTATACAAACGTATGATATAATATTATTAAGGAAACAAAATGTAGTGGCAGTCCACCTTTACCGTGGAATTAAGAATAGTGACATACAGTGTGTATCTTAAGTTATTTTTTTATTTTCACAAACTTGTCCATGTTCTGCGAGCCATGTTCTAGCATGACTATCATATATATACTCAACAAAAATATAAATGCAACACTTTTGGTTTTGCTCCCATTTTGTATGAGATGAACTCAAAGATCTAAAACTTTTTCCCACATACACAATATCACCATTTCCCTCAAATATTGTTCACAAACCAGTCTAAATCTGTGATAGTGAGCACTTCTCCTTTGCTGAGATAATCCATCCCACCTCACAGGTGTGCCATATCAAGATGCTGATTAGACACCATGATTAGTGCACAGGTGTGCCTTAGACTGCCCACAATAAAAGGCCACTCTGAAAGGTGCAGTTTTATCACACAGCACAATGCCACAGATGTCTCAAGATTTGAGGGAGTGTGCAATTGGCATGCTGACAGCAGGAATGTCAACCAGAGCTGTTGCTCGTGTATTGAATGTTCATGTCTCTACCATAAGCCATCTCCAAAGGCGTTTCAGAGAATTTGGCAGTATATCCAACCAGCCTCATAACCGCAGACCACGTGTAGCCACACCAGCCCAGGGCCTCCACATACAGCATGTTCACCTCCAAGATCGTCTGAGACCAGCCACTCGGACAGCTGCTGAAACAATCGGTTTGCATAACCAAAGAATTTCTGCACAAACTGTCAGAAACCATCTCAGGGAAGCTCATCTGCATGCTTGTCGTCCTCATCGGGGTCTCGACCTGACTCCAGTTTGTCCTTGTAACCGACTTGAGTGGGCAAATGCTCACATTCGCTGGCATTTGGCACGTTGGAGAGGTGTTCTCTTCAACTCTATGCGAAGGAGATGTGTTGCACTGCATGAGGCAAATGGTGGTCACACCAGATACTGACTGGTATCACCCCCAATAAAACAAAACTGCACCTTTCAGAGTGGCCTTTTATTGTGGGCAGTCTAAGGCACACCTGTGCACTAATCATGGTGTCTAATCAGCATCTTGGTATGGCACACCTGTGAGGTGGGATGGATTATCTCAGCAAAGGAGAAGTGCTCACTATCACAGATTTAGACTGGTTTGTGAACAATATTTGAGGGAAATGGTGATATTGTGTATGTGGAAAAAGTTTTAGATCTTTGAGTTCATCTCATACAAAATGGAAGCAAAACCAAAAGTGTTGCGTTTATATTTTTGTTGAGTGTGTGTGTGTATGTATATATATATATATATATATATGTATGTATACATTTTCTTCTGCTTTATCCGGAGTCGGGTCGCGGGGGCAGCAGCTCAAGCAAAGCCGCCCAGATCTCCCGATCCACACGCTCCTCCGGGGGAACCCCAAGGCGTTCCCAAGCCAGTCGAGAGATGTAGTCCCTCCCACTTAGAAATCATGGAGGGGTCTGAAATTTTCATCTTAGGTGCATGTCCACTGTGAGAGACATAATAAAAATTCCGGAAATCACAATGTATGATTTTTTTTTTTTTTTTTTTTTTTATTTGTATGTTACTGCTGCAAATAAGTATTTGAATACCTGTGAAAATCAATGTTAATATTTGGTACAGTAGCCTTTGTTTGCAATTACAGAGGTCAAACATTTCCTGTAGTTTTTCACCAGGTTTGCACACACTGCATCAGGGATTTTGGTCCACTCCTCCATATAGATCTTCTCCAAATCTTTCAGCTTTGGAGTTTCAGCTCCCTCCAAAGATTTTCTATTGAGTTCAGGTCTGGAGACTGGCCAGGCCACTCCAGGACCTTGAAATGCCTTTTACGGAGCCCCTCCTGGCTCTGTGTTTGGGGTCATTGTCATGCTGGAAGACCCAGCCATGACCCATCTTCAATGCTCTTACTGAGGGAAGGAAGTTGTTTGCCAAAATCTCGCAATACATGACCCCATCCCTCCTCCCTTCAATACGGTGCAGTCGTCCTGTCCCCTTTGCAGAAGAGCACCCCCAGAGTATGATGTTTCCACCCCCATGTTTCATGGTTAGGATGGTTTTCTTGGGGTTGTTCTCATCCTCTAAACATGGTAAGTGGAGTTGATTCAAAAAAGCTCTATTCTGGTCTCATCTGACCACATGACCATCTTCCATGCCTCCTCTGGATCAAACAGATGGTCACTGGTGAACTCCAAACAGGCCTGGACATGTGCTGGCTTGAGCAGGGGGACCTTGCTGCCCTGCAACATTTTAAACCATGACAGCATCATGTGTTACTAATGTAATCTTTGTGACTGTGGTCCCAGCTCTCTTCAGGTCATTGACCAGGTCCTCCTGTGTAGTTCTGAGCTTTCTCAGAATCATCCTTACCCCACAAAGTGAGATCTTGCATGGAATCCCAGACCGAGGGAGATTGACAGTCATCTTGTGTTTCTTCCACTTTCTAATAAATAATCATAACAGTTGTCTTCTACCAAGCTGCTTGCCTGTTGTCCTGTAGGCCATCCCAGCCTTGTGCAGGTCTACAGTTTTGTCCCTGGTGTCCTTAGACAGCTCTTTGGACTTGGCTATGGTGGACAGGTTGGAGTGTGATTGAGTGTGTGAACAGGTGTCTTTTATACAGGTAACAAGTTCAAACAGGTGCAATTAATACAGGTAAAGAATGCAGAATAAGAGGGCTTCTTAAAGAAAAATTAACAGGTCTGTGAGCCAGAATTCTTGCTGATTGGTAGGTGTTCAAATACTTATTTGCAGCAGTAACATACAAATAATGCTGCGTTTACACATAACGACGACAAGTCACGAATGCCACGAAGTACGCATTCTTGACCGCTGATCACGAATGTGATTATTCGGGGCAGAGGCATCAGGTCTCCTCAGGAACTGCTGCAACCTGTTACCACACGTTACGATTAATGGCACATGTTGCTGGAGAATTATCAGGAACCATTACGCACAGTCAAGAATAGTGTTCCGCGTTGTTGCGCGCTATTGCGCGTAACAACGCATTAAGTTCTGTCACGTTGTGAACGAGGTGAATTGTCCACACACACACACCCATATTCATCCAACCAAATTCAGATCGCTCCAGTTTTTCAGAAGAAATTTGTGACTGCATGCGTAGTTGGGCTCTGTGCCATGGAGTGGCGCAGAGAGGAGGAGGAGGAGGAGGAGGACAGAGCCAGATGTGTGGCTTCATGTGGGTCTCGTCTCGTGCATTTTCCCCAAACATCAGGCACATGCAGCAGGTGGAACAGCGCTGAAGAGCACTGAAATTAGACTTTTAGCCGACTTGGTGTGAGCAGTCAAACTAAATGCGGTGCAGCAGGGTTTAATTGTGCGCACGCTTCTTCCTCCGCCGGACTGGAGGAGGTGCAGCGATATCTGGCTGCACGTGAGTCTCCTCCCGCTCCTCTGGCTCAGACTCGTTCTCCCGCTCATCGGTAACACCTGCAGGAGCGTCCTGAGGAGCTTCAGCAGGAACTGTGGAATGACATTTGGAGCCGAGTTTAATTGTGCGCACATGACAGAAAACTGATTCGTCGTGGCGCGCAATGAAATGTGACGCCGTGTTACAAGTCGTGTCAAAACTTGACAGTTTCCGTGTCACTTCGTAATAACGCGTTTGGGCTCCAAGAACCAGCACAGGAACCACTACGAATGTTGTCACGTTCTATTAAGGATCAATACGCTCAGTTGCGACCTCCACGACGTGAGATGAAATGAGGGCGGTGTGTGACATTCGTGGAAGATTTTTTGACAGGCAAAAACATGCTCCACAAATATCAAGAATATCACGCACCAACACGCACTATTAAGAAACCTATTCATGTGTCACGAATGACAGAAAAATGACATTCGTAACGCGTCTTGCTTATGTGTAAACACACCTTAAACTATTAAAAAAAAATCATACATTGTGATTTCCGGATTTTTTATTTTAGATTGTCTCTCACAGTGGACCTGCACCTAAGATGAAACTTTCAGACCCCTCCATGATTTCTAAGTGGGAGAACAGTTGCCTACTGTACCATGCAAAGCATACATAAAAAAAAAAAATATCCCACAGCAACTAACCATTTATTAGCAACAACACACACACACACACCCACACTTTTTGAAAACACTGCATTATGGAAACATCTGACATAGTGTATCACTCATGCATAGCAGCGCTTTGTTATCCATCCAGTTGGTAATAATATAATCCAGATTAAATGTAAAGCCAGTATAGGCTTCCCTTTTATGAACAGCTTGTCCTGCTAACGTTGCTGGATCGCTTCTATCATAAACAGGATAGAAGAAGATTACAGCTGTTCTTACAGATTTGGGTCAGTAAGATAATGAACGCAGAGATTTATGAAGTGAGCGGGTCCACCGCAGTGCTAATAATTTCTCTGTCATAACAGCAAACAATTTGTGTTGAACAGTATCGGTGTAGAAGATAATTAATAACTGACTTTAAAAACTCCGGCAATGATAAAGACGTGGTCTCGTGTCAGCGGAAGCTGAAACTCTCCAGCATCCAAAGAGTCCCTGAGCTCCCTCACGGCCCGAGCTCCTGCTGGCCGACGGAAGATTCCCCGCGTCCACGAACCCTCGTGGTACAGAAATGCCAGCATGTCCTGGTGGGAGAGGAAATAGGAGACGTGAAGGGAGACCTTAAATTGAATGAGCTGCACGTGCTCTAGTGCTGCTCATGACTATGGTATGGGTCAGGCTTCACAGGTAATGGACCTTGTTCTACCCACTCACCATTATGGGCTTCGGAAGACTGTTCTCAGCACAAATGGTGTTGAGCGGCTGTCCGAACAGGCAGCCGCGGGCTTCGCCGGTGAAGGACAAAGGCAGCTCAGTGAGGTTAAAGGAGGAGCCTCGCCAGAAGGCCCAGCTCATGAATGGCCGCCTCCTTCGAATAGACTTCTGATAAACGTCTGAACAGAAAACAGTATATAGAAATTAATGTGAACAACTCATCATTTCATTTTCATGTACTGCGTTACATTGGCACAGCTTTGCTTGAGGAAAAAAATGTCACAAAATAAGAACGCGCCATTTTCTGCCAAACACATACGTAAAATCACTTTCACTAAACTTCCTCACCTGCATAAATCTGCGGCAGCATCGTCTCAAGTGCTCGGGGTTTCAGGATGAACTGACACTGCTTGCACACCAGCAGCGCCCTCTGTCTGTCTCCGGGTGCAACGTCCTTGTTACCACTCTGAGACAGCAACTGCCTCACATGACTCATCTGGATGCTGAAAGGAAACTCGTGACCTGAGGCATGGAACAAGAGGAAATATCACTGTATAGTAAGTGTGTGTAAACTGTCTCAAGTGCTCCCCAGTAGGAGAGCTGGAATTTGACTTGATTATCTCATGATCCAAAAATGTTTCATATCGTTCAAAACAAAGTTGCTCTCGTCTGGTTATGCTAATGAATGCAAATGACCAATGAGAGGGTACGGGGTGTTGTCCCTCCTGGAGATGACCCACAGCTGGTAGTCTTTCACGTTTCCCTAAAACACAAAAACAGACACTCAGAAAAACAAGGCGGACAAAACTGCATATTGTTGGTAACAAAATGAAAATGAAAGACTTTGGAGACTGTTAAAACTGGGGTGAGTCACGTTCCGTCTTTACAAGTAAACTAAAGCGTAAAAATAAAATGCAATTATCGTCATTATACAACCCCAATTCCAATTAAGTTGGGACGTTGTGTAAAATGTAAATAAAAACAATACAATGACTTGCAAATCCTCTTCAGCCTATATTCAATTGAATACACCACAAACACAAGATATTTAAAGTTCAAACTGATAAACTTTGTTTTTGTGCAAATATTTGCTTATTTTGAAATGGATGCATGCAACAACGTTTCAAAGAAGCTGGGACAGTGGTATGTTTACCATTGTGGTGCATCACCTTTCCTTCTAACAACACTCAATAAGCGTTTGGGAGCTGAGGACACTAACTGTTGAAGCTTTCTTTGTAAGTAGAATTCTTTCCCATTCTTGCTTGATGTGCGACTTCAGTTGTTCAACAGTCTGGGGTCTCCGTTGTCGTATTTTGCGCTTCATAATGCGCCACACATTTTCAGTGGGCGACAGGTCTGGACTGCAGGCAGGCCAGTCTAGTACCTGCACTCTTTTACTACAAAGCCACGCTGTCGTAAAACGTGCAGAATGTGGCTTGGCATTGTCTGCAGGGACGTCCCTGAAAAAAGACGTGTTGCTCCAAAACCTGGATGTACCTTTCAGCATTGATGGTGCCATCACAGATGTGTAAGTTGCCCATGTCATGGACACTAACACACCCCCATACTATCACGGATGCTGGCTTTTGAACTTTGCACTGGTAACAATCTGGATGGTCTTTTTCCTGTTTTGTCCTGAGGACACGACGTCCATGATTTCCAAAAACAATTTGAAATGTGGACTCATCAGACCACAGCACACTTTTCCACTTTGTGTCTGTCCATTTCAAATGAGCTTGGGCCCAGAGAAGGTGGCAGCATTTTGGATGTTGTTGATGTATGGCTTTCGCTTTGCATGGTAGAGTTTTAACTTGCACTTGTAGATGTAGCGACAAAATATGTTAACTGACAGTGGTTTTTTGAAGTGTTTCTGAGCCCACGCGGCAAGATCCTTTACACAATATCTGTTTTTAATGCAGTGCCACCTGAGGGATCGAAGGTCACGGGCATTCAATGTTGGTTTTCGGCCTTGCAGCTTATGTGTAGAAAGTTCTCCAGGTTCTCTGAATCTTCTGATTATATTATGGACTGTAGATGATGAAATCTCTCAATTCCTTGCAATTGAACATTGAGAAACATTGTTCTTAAACTGTTGGACTATTTTTTCATGCAGTTATTCACAAAGTGGTGATCCTCGCCCCCTCTTTGCTTGTGAACCACTGTCCCAGCTTTTTTAAATGTGTTGCAGGCATCCATTTCAAAATGAGCAAATATTTGCACAAAAATAAAGTTTATCAGTTTGAACATTAAATATCTTGTCTTTGTGGTGTATTCAATTGAATATAGGTTGAAGAGGATTTGCAAATCATTGTATTCTGTTTTAATTTACATTTTACACAACATTCCAACTTCACTGGAATTGGGGTTGTACTTTAGCCTTGGTTGTGGCCATCACTTAGCTAATTAAGAAACGTTTGCCAACTGCAAAGTTCACAAAATTCGTTCCCCACCAAAGGACAAAACGTTCCACAAGTAGATCTATACTGTGTGCAATCAACTTTGTTCAGTTTTGCACAAACACACAACGATTCTTCAGGTTTGCTGAACTAAAGATGCTGACGCCGAGACCATGGTTCATGCTTTTGTTTCTTGTAGATTGGATTATTGAAATGTCCTATTTTCAGGGTTACTGCAGTCCAGGATTAGGGGTCTCCAGCTGGTTCAAAATGCTGCTGAAAGACTTTTGACATGAAGCAGAAGGTTTGAACATATTACACCCATTCTGGTATCTTTGCACTGGCTTCCTGTCTCTGTAAGAGCAGATTTTAAGGTCTTGCTGCTAATCTATAGAAATGTTCATGTATTTGAATCTTTTAAATTACTCATTTTAATTTTGATTTTGAACTGTTTTGTGTGAAGGGCCTTGAGGCAACTTTTGTTGTGATTTGGCGCATTATAAATTGAACTAAACAACCTGAGGCTGAGTCAGATACAGTAGTGTTCAGAATAATAGTAGTGCTATGTGACTATTTCTGAGTTTTGAGGTTTTTCTTTTTTTGAGTATTTTGAGGTTTTGAGTATATTTCTTATTGTTACATGGGAAACAAGGTACCAGTAGATTCAGTAGATTCTCACAAATCCAACAAGACCAAGCATTCATGATATGCACACTCTTAAGGCTATGAAATTGGGCTATTAGTAAAAAAAAAGTAGAAAAGCGGGTGTTCACAATAACAGTAGTGTGGCATTCAGTCAGTGAGTTTGTCAATTTTGTGGAACAAACAGGTGTGAAGCAGGTGTCCCCTATGTAAGGATGAAGCCAGCACCTGTTGAACATGCTTTTCTCTTTAAAAGCCTGAGGAAAATGGGACGTTCAAGACAGTTAAGAAGAACAGTGTAGTTTGATTAAAAAGTTGATTGAAGGGGGAAAACTTATACGCAGGTGCAAAAAATTATAGACTGTTCATCTACAATGATCTCCAATGCTTTAAAATGGACCAAAAAAAAAAAAAAAAAATGTGTGAAAGAAAATGGAAAACAACCATCAAAATGGATAGAAGAATAACCAGAATGGCAAAAGCTCACGCATTGATCAGCTCCAGGATGATCAAAGACAGTCTGGAGTTACCTGTAAGTGCTGTGACAGTTAGAAGATGCCTGTGTGAAGCTAATTTATTAGCAAGAATCCCCCACAAAGTCCCTCTGTTACATAAAAGACGTGCAGAAGAGGTTACAATTTGCCAAAGAACACATCAACTGGCCTAAAGAGAAATGGAGGAATATTTTGTGGACTGATGAGAGTAAAATTGTTCTTTTTGGGTCCAAGGGCTGCAGACAATTTGTGAGACGACCCCCAAACTCTGAATTCAAGCCACAGTTCACAGTGAAGACAGTGAAGCATGGTGGTGCAAGCATCATGATATGGGCATGTTTCACCTACTATGGTGCTGGGCCTATATATCGCATACCAGGTATCATGGATCAGTTTGGATATGTCAAAATACTTGAAGAGGTCACGTTGCCTTATGGTGAAGAGGACATGCCCTTGAAATGGGTGTTTCAACAAGACAATGACCCCAAGCACACTAGTAAACGAGCAAAATCTTGGTTCCAAACCAACAAAATTAATGCCTCGCAGATGTGAAGAAATCATGAAAAACTGTGGTTATACAACTAAATACTAGTTTAGTGATTCACAGGATTGCTAAAAAAGCAGTTTGAACATAATAGTTTTGAGTTTGCAGCGTCAACAGCAGATGCTACTATTATTGTGAACATCCCCTTTTCTACTTTTTTTTTTTTTTTACTAATAGCCCAATTTCATAGCCTTAAGAGTGTGCATATCATGAATGCTTGGTCTTGTTGGATTTGTGAGAATCTACTGGTACCTTGTTTCCCATGTAACAATAAGAAATATACTCAAAACCTGCATTAATATTTTTAGTCACATAGCACTATTATTCTGAACACTACTGTATCAGCCCATGGAGGTCATTAATAATGTTGCATGCTTTGTAGCCTAAAACCTTTGGTGATGTATTAACTAACTACTGATGTCATATGAAGGATGAAACATCATCAGTATTACATATATATAGTGAAGTCACTGAAGAAAAATATTACAAATGAAAATAAAACACAAATATAATGGCTGCAGTGTTGTGGGTTTTTAAAGTACAAATTTGTTTGCATGATGCTTGAATTTTGTGAATTTTGACTTGTCTTATATGCCGTTTTTATTTTCCTTCAATTGAGATTTTGATTTTTACTACAGAGAGTACGTTAAAATTTTATAACTAAAAGTGTGATTATAATTTTATCGTTGTCATTATTAAATATATTACAATTTTTTTTTTTTTTTTGGTGTCTCTGTGAAACACTTTCTAATCCAAATATGTGAGAGCGCTCACTAAATGAAATTCAGCACCATCAGGTTGTGTTTCAGGAAATATTAAATCAGAAATAAAAATCAATCTGGTGACCCAATGGCTAAAAAAAAATAAAATAGAAGAATCTGGTGTTGTCACGTCACACGCAAACTCACTGTTGTCTTTAATTTATTTATTTTATTACTCACGATGATGCTGAACTGCTGCAGGGCCAACCGCACCACCTCATTGGTTGAATCAGAGTTGCTGACTGGAAGCGTTTTTGTCTAACATGGGCAGCAGAAAACAGCAAAAACACTAATTAAAAAAAAAAAAAAAAAATCAAGTGAAGACAGGAAAACTCAGTTTCTCTATAAGTGTGTTATGTGATGAAACAAACAAACACCTACAGGAGCAAAACTATTGAGACCTTTTCCATAAACTTTCAGAGGAATGGTTTTTGGCTCTTCCTTCTCCTTCTCTTCTTTTATGTGGCTGCAGAGAGAAGACGATCACATAAAACAGGTCAACATATTTATGGAAACTTAAACGTGTAGACGAGTTTACCTTTTGATGAGGGAGAGCCACTTCTCTTTCTGTTCAGCTGAGCTGTGGGAAAACCAAACGTCAGCTTTGCTTCACACGTACTCCATGTCTGTGAACTCATAACATGTCAACGGCTCTTCTAAAAGGTTCTAACATGACTTTAAACAGACCAGTATCAGGTTTGTGGTGAATTACGGTAATTTCAGGATGAGCTCCAGTAAACAGTTTTACGAGTCTGTCATTAAACTGCACACCGAGTCCGAGAACTCTAATTATGACTGCTGTTACCCAATTTTGCCAAATCTGTATTGAAATGTACATATATCACAGCATTGACTGTTTACTAATGAAACATGATCTTTAGCGGAGTAAAATACAACAGACATATCAGCTACACGGACTCCCTAATTCAGTGAATTTAAAACCGGAGAGCACAGATGACTTGGGCTCGGTACGTTTGGTAAAGCTAAAATGCACCTTCAAACAATGATGGTCAGGTTTGGGAGGGTTTACTTGGTGCATTCACCACCTCCCAGAGGAGAAACCACCCAGACAGACTTGCAGTCCATCTTTACTTCTCAAGAGTAAAAATGGCTCTGCAGCCATGGAGTATATGAGCATCCACTTGTTCTTGGTCAATAATCAGGAAATACTCAGGCTTCTGCACCACATGGATGGGCAGCGCTCTGAAAGGCCACACTCTTAAATAAAGAGAGAATAAACTTCATACTATTCAACAATCCACTTGTTGGGACTTTGTGGAGCAGCTAGAGGACAATGAATAGGAGAGCTAGGCTAAGGTAAGGCTAACTATAATCTTTTAAAAATGTATAATCAATTATAAAGATTATTTACATTTAGTGAGCAAATTGTAAACATCAGTTTTGAAATTGGGGTGAAATTTTCGAGCTTTTCAAACATTGCATACCGATTCACCAAATCAGCATCATTACACGGTCATGTCTGGGTGTTCGTAGTCTTAACAGTTTCAATCGTGTTCAAACATCTTTAAACGGGGTAGTCCTACTGAGTACATTTTGAAACCTGTTTGATTGTGTACCATCAGGGTAAACGTTTGAAGCAAAAGCAGCGTTTGTTGCAGTTCTGGCTGAGAATACAGCTGGCTGCAGCTTTCATGTGGTTGCCAGGTCTGCACTTTATAAGCCAGCCAGTTGCTGATAGCAGGCATGCTGACGTAAGTTTCATCCTGTTTTTGTACTTTTTCTGGATCGTGCGGGGTGATAACAGGATGGTGCCCTGTGGAATAGAGCACCATCCCGTTATCGCCTTATTAGTACTATGAATGTGACAACAAGGGATCATAAGCAGATGCTGTTTCATTTTTAAGGGTCATAATCCACAACATGTGGGTCACAGTGTTCTACTAAATCAATGCTAATAAACTGGATATGTGGTGTTTGAGCATCCTGTACTAATCTAATTTAAGACAAACTGCAGCGACACTGCACCGCTTTGAAGGGTGAAACTGTGCGTTACCTGAATGTAGCGACACAGTTGCAGGTGGGCCAGCCCACGACGAAGCTCCTCTCTGGGTTTGAGCTTCCTTCATACACCTCCTCCATGCAGCCTGCTGTCCACATCTCACACAGACACACCTGAACTTTCTGCTTGAAGTGGTTGGCCGACCTGTGCAGACACATCATCGCATGCTAACCTCGCGTCTTAATCTAGTAAACCACACGAGCCAAACGCTGCCAGTCCAAATGTGTAGAACGGTTCCATACAGAAGCACTTGTGCTTACTTGGCCTTGGCGATAACCAGGATGTCACTGAACAGGAACAGGTGTCTCTGCTGAGTCTGCAGCCCCGTCTTCAGCTGAACATGGCCGTGAAAAAGAAGCGACCTATCCGAGCTGTTAAGGAGGGTCTGAACCAATGAACACGTCTCTGGGCACAAGGGAACCAGGAAGGTCTCCCTGGAAATCAAATTAATATATACAAATATATCTATGGAGCCAAATCATGTTAGATCAAAGTCAGATGTGTTACAGCTACAAGTACACACAACTCACTCACTACATTTTATCTTAGTGGATGAAACTATTTAATTTTTGACCGATTGAAACGATGTAAATATTTTATCTTAAACAAAAATTGTGAGACAGGTGAGGAGAAAGCAAGGAAATTAAAAAAATATTAAAAATGACACTGGCTACTATTTTAATGATCCATCAGGCTGCCTTACTAACTGTTCTAAAGTACAATACAAAGTTCAGACAGCTGACATACTGAACAGCACAAATATCATCCCGTCATACAACTGTTAGCAGCCGTGTTATGCTGCATTTACACATCGGCAGGACACGTTACGAATGTCATATTTGCGTAATTCTTGGCACATTCCTGATATTCTTAACATGACTTAACACATATAAATAGGTTTCTTAATAAGTGCGTGATGATGCGTGATATTCGTGATTTTTGTGGAGCATGTTTTTGGCTGTCAAAAAATCTGCCACGAATGTCACACACCACCCTCATTTGGCCTCATGTCGTAGAGGTTACAACTGAGCGTGTTGATCCGTCTTGATGAGTGGTGATCCTTAATACAGCATGACATCCTTCTTCTCTGACGTGTGCACAATTAAACCCTGCTGCAACGCATTTAATTTCATTGCTGCAGTATGCTGAAGAAGCACAGTGATGCCAAGTCGGCTCAAAGTCTTGTTCCAATGCCCATCAGCGCGCTCCTGCGGGTGTTCCACCTGCTGCTGCTGTGGCTGACGTTTGGGAAATTGAGCGAGACGAGAGCCGCGTGAAGCCACACATCTGGCTCTCTCCATCTCCTCCTCTCTGCACCACTCCATGGCACAGAGCCCAACTAAGCATGCAGTCACAAAGTTTTTCTGCTGTGGATTAATCTATATTTTGAGGAGCAAACTGGAGCGATCTGAATTGCTCAGCAGCTGACGGTAGGATGAATATGGGTGTGTGTGTGTTGAGACAATTTGCCTCATTCACAACTTGACAGAGAGTAACTATGCGCTGTTACGCCTAATAGCGCGGAACAGCGCGGGACATTATTCTTGAACGTGCGGAATGGTTCCTGATAATCTGCCAACAACACGTGCCATTAATCGTAACGTGTGGTAACAGGTTGCAGCAGTTCCTGAGGACATCTGACACCTCTACCCTGAATCATCACATTCGTGATCAGCGGCCAAGAATGTATACTTTGTGGCATTCGTGACTTGTTATGTATAAACACAGCATTACTGAGCCATCTTGGTCTAGTCATTATCAGTGTTGCCAGATACAGCTGTCACCCATTCATAATAAGCTTTTGAAATGGGTTATTCCTTATTCACTTATTCACTATTAATAGACGCCTGATCCTCTCATAAGTCTGCCTACAGGAGGATTATCTATTCCAGTGGATCCAACACCTTGCTTTAGTATCTGTGTGTGCAGTTAATCATGCACACATTCACACTGTGCAAACGGACACACGCGAGTGTCCCTTTAGGTTTGTGTGACCTCTGTGTGAGTCTTGGACTTGGCTGAGGTGACTTTGTGAGGACGTTCAAACCGCCTGCCGTCACTCCGGCTGACCCGGAACAAGTACAGGTGGGCTTATAAACAATAACATAAGACTCACCTCGTCCTGCTGACCCTGAACATGAAAAAAGAAAAGTCGATTTCAAAATCAAAGCTTGATTACAGGTCCCAGATCAGTGGTTATTAAAATTATTGAACGAGTTACATTAGTGATTTGTGAAATGGCTCCTCCTGGTAAAAGTCAACAGATGCTATTAAATTCAAAGTCTAATTTAGTTGTTTTAACATTAGTGCCTAAATGTTGCAGTAATTTACTTCAAAACAAATTTAAAAATAACCCGACTGCATTCTTCACCTATATTACATAGTAACTATTAATACAGGTGTCAATAAATTTCATTACTGATGAATTTGTTTGTTAATTGTACAATGACTCAATGTAGTGAATCATGTTAACGAAGTGTGTAAAAAAAAAAAAAAAAAAAAAAAGTAATAAAAATTGATGAACGTTTTCCTCAGCTTCCCACAGTCAAGAAAAACACAAAACAGATCACGCTACATTAAAATTACAATGAACATAATTGTTTGTATAATAATTCTAAATTAAGTGTTATAAAATTATAGAAAATGTGAATCACAAATTCCCTGGTGTTCATTAAATCTATTTCATATCATATTTTGTTTGACCAAAAGTCTAAACAGATACATAAACCGACCTACAAACCACAAAAATAGAATAATTATTATACCTGTGATGCCAAAACTTGACTTCAGATATGACTCAAAGATGAAGAAGTTTTCATGAAAAGTTCATTATTTTCTGTGTGTATGTGTGTGTGTTGGCACCTGGACAGGGTCTTTGACCTGGTCAGAGCCTTGGTGATGACGAGAGACGGAGCTGACTGACGGCGGTAACACTGAGACTTTGTCCGCTACGATATGAATAGGATAGAGACGTCAGACGACTAGATGCCAAAAAGAAAAAGCTAAATCAAATCTGAATATTGACAAGATATCAAAATGTTCATGTTTAAAATTTCAATCAAGCAGATTTTACACTTCATTTATCACCACGAGTGACTCACAACTAATGAAACATGGTTGAAACTGAAAAAGTTACTGAATCAGTTACTGAATCAAACTGAAACAGTTACCACAAATATTTTAATTTTATGACTAATTTTAGCATGTCCCCCTGAAAGCTGAGAAGAAGAGCCAAACAAAAATCCTGTTAAATAACTCAGTAACTGCTCACTTTTAAAAATTTACACAAAACCTCATCAGAAATAACCCAGACCTGGACTTTTGGACCTTTGTGCACCCACATCTCAATAAATAAATCCTATAATCCTAATTTCCCCACAGGGATTGTTCAAATTTAGTTTAGTCCAACTATGAAAGGATTTGTGGGTGAATAACTTGCATAACCACAGTTATTTCTCTGTTAATCAAACTAACACACAACAAAGATTCAGTTGTCTGTGACTGAGCTGAATATGTTACTGCTGCTGTAGTTTTTGGAACTTTGATCCATTTCCTGGATCGTTTTGATCGACTGCAGCGGTCTATTTTAAAGTTACACCAGGGTAAACTAGAAAAGCTCTCGAAGCCCAAACCTCTGCCCAGGCTGCTGCTGCTGAGTGTTTCAAGGATCGTTGATCATCGGTCATGTGAAAGTTTGTGTAATTGACAGGGTTGAGAAACTCATAATAGGGTGATTCTTAGACTACGGGCACTTATTATGTCCTTTGATCATATTGTATGAAAAACAGAAAAAAGGGGAAATTTCACACTTTTATAGTTATCTTTACAATGAAAGTGTGTTAAGAAATTTGTTCTAGTAGTCTATGATGACTTTTTCACCTTTTTTCAGCATCATTATATGCAAATATTGCCGTTTTGTGCTTGTCCCACACCCAGACTTTTGATCTTCAATGATAAAAATGAATGGTAAAGAAACGTTTTTTCTAATGTTTTAAAATATCTCTGAATAAAATATCAGTAAAATAATCAAAACATAATTGGGGTATTCAGTGTCATACAACTGTTGTGATTTTTTTTTAAACAAAATGTAGTTGTCCCACACTATTGCCGTAATTTCCACCACAACACTGTAATGTCCCTTTAAACAGTTTGTATGAAAGATTGTTTGGGTAGTTTCTATGGAGATAAACAGTGACATCAGAGCACATGTATGTAGCGCCAAATCACAACAAACAGTTGCCCCAAGGCGCTTTATTATTGTAAGGCAATGGTGTGGTGGAAATTAATTTACAAGGCCAATAGTGCCCGTAGTTAAAGAATCACCCAATAATAATAAAAAGCCTCATCTCCCAAAGTGTAACTTTTTTTTTGTATCTTACGACAAAGTCAGTATAATAATAGACCTACATGTAGCAACAGAGAAATCCGCTCAGAAATGTGTTTTCCAGCATTTTAGTAACAATAAATTTAAGACAGTTCATGAGAAGATTTGGGAGAATTTTGTGAAATACAGCAGTCAGAGTATTTATTAGCAAAGTTGTGAGAGTTGTGACAGTCCAGGAAATAATATACATGTCCACAAAGGGAGGACTATTGTGTGCACAGCAGTAAAAGTATCGGATTTGTACTTAATATTCTTCAATTTTCAGTTGGACTAATAAACACAGAGTTTGACAAATGATTAAACAAAGCTTGACTTAGCAATTAAAAATATTATTGCAAGTCACATTTCAACAGTAATGTTCAGTATTTGAACAGAGAAGTAAAGTCATAGAGCCGACATCCATCTAATAATTACAGGCTATGAAATAATAATCAGCACAAGTTACTTATTCTGAGATGTTAACAAAGATGCCCATTAACAATAACTCCATGACTCATGAAAAGAGGGAACTTTTGTCTGTGGTCCTGAATGAGAACAAGGTGTCCAGTGTTTTTCCAGAATATTTAAAAGAATTGTTTAATCAAATTGCAACATGACCAGTATCAGTGAATAAAAACTGCCATTGCCAAAATCATGAAGAGTAAAGGAAATTTTGCAAATTAATGCACGGTTCACATGCGTGCTGAAGCATGGAGGGGTGGTCTGTACGGATCAACCGTGATCCCTAACACCAATAAGCTGCGGAAATCTGTGATGCCGCAAGTCTTATCAGGACAAGAGGAAAAGAATACACTGATCATAATCTAAATGTCATTTTCAGCCTCCTCTGTCAGACAGATAAGGACGTGCTAAGAGGTCACCCGCTTCAAGACCGGAACATAACACGTAGGTCAGTGTTCTGGATGGTTCTCCATTCATTCTGCAGACTTTTTAATACTTTCACTCCAAGATGTTGTGCTGCACGTTCACACATTTCCCCCCCACACAGTGTGATATATCAGTGAGTTTGCTGCATCACACAGTGGCGACACATCCCTCAATAACACAAAGCAACATGGAGGACGCCCAGCTTTTCTGCTCTGCTCCTGGTTACTGAACACATCTTTGAATACAAGCAAATGAGATTCATGTGAAACTCATTCACAAAAACTGTACCCAGACTAGCAGACAGTGCAACAGGAAACAGCAACACAGGCTCAGTTCTCAAATGATTATGACTGAATACTTTAACGTCACGTTTAAAGGACTGTTGAATGACACATTTCTAAATTAAAATATCAGATTCTCTGATTATACTTTCAGAGTTTTGGGGAATAAAAAAAAAAAAATGATGCACTAAACCCAAATGTTCAACTTTAACAGAACGGCGACAATTTGCTTCTGCCTTCAAAATGCATGTACATACCAAAAAAACTGAAAGATTTATGCAAAATAACCCCGTCATATTACAGCATATTAGTTAATAACCATAGATTAGCTAATCTAAGAGTTGAACTAATCACAATCTGCCGGTTTCTCCATACAAAATATTTGCTAATTACATATGCAAAACAAAACAAAACAAAAACAAAAAACCCCCAACAAGAAAGAAAACTTATGTCAGGATCCGGTTTTTTAAGTATAAAATATATCATCAATTGATCATTAATATAACTGGGTGTACATCTTAATCTCTAAGATGTACACCCAGTTATATTTAGGCTCTGGGGCCCAATGGGGAGTGCACCCCCAGATTCATGAAAGGGATAAGCCTAAGACTCCCCCTAGACGGGACACCAGTCCATCACAGGTTAGCTCTCCAGCTGAGGCTGGTAGCCACGTAATGAGACTGGAAAGTGAACCCAGCTCTACGTACTCGTAGCCCAACTTGTTATCCCAGTGATCTACAAGCTCGACCATGATTCATGAAGCTGCAATGAAATTATTCTTAACACTGTTGATTGTTCAGGCTGAGTGGACGCCTACACATTTAAATTTTTGTTAAATGATAACGTCGGTGATTATTAATTAACAACTGAGAATAAACACCCATTTAACAGACACACTCCATTACACGACTATCAAAACCTACTACACAGGAGTAGACTTAATAGTTCCTGAAACTGTAGCCTTAAACTGCACTTTTTAAAAAATGTTTGTATTGTTTTTAAACTTCTGGTTCTTCTGTGAGCTTTAAACAATAAAGTCATTCAGAAGCAACAGTTCCGTGTTTCATTCTGTAAAACAATCCCAATAAACTTTGTAAATAGAACAATTTAAGTGTTACCCTTTTGCCGTCTTGGTGTCCGCCGTCTTGGCCGAGGCTGTCCTGTTGCTGTGGAGACATGCTGTCCATCAGTCTCCAGACACACGCAGCTCACGGTCCTCCTGCCCTCAGCTGACATGGAGAAGAAAGAAATGCTATTAATATTCTTCTTTGCCAGCACAAATAAACCATGTCAGCAGCAGCTTGCTGGGATTCTCAGACACACTGACAGGCTGGAAGCAGAGCACACATCTTCAAGGCAAAGTTTAAAAAAGCAACACTAAAAGTGAAAAGAAAAACAGGATCAGCTTTACTCTCCTCACCATCAGCGAGAGGCTGAGCTGCGACCAAAAGCACCTCCTGGATTATCAGCTGTGCCACTTCTTAATGCGTCTTTACGCACAGGTGGGAGGCGGCGCCAACACACAGCAAAAAATAAAAAAAATAAAATCTGATTTTAACAAGATAGTTTTCTTCAAGGCAGATAAACACTAACAGGATTTTTTTGGGAAAAAAAAAACCCTTTCAGTTTAACACTGCAAGGTGTATTTGGAGATTTTAAAATATTCAAGACTTTATATTTACTACAGTAAATACTCCTCTGTCAGACTGAAGCTGATATGAACAAATAACCAAGACCTCAATTAGGCATCGGTGTTTAGCTGCTTTGTTGATTTTCTCATATTTTAGCATTTATGTTAAAGCTACAGTGTGTAGAATGTAGTGTCATCTAGGGGTGAGGTTTTAGATTGTACTATGCACTTGCCGGTCATGGTTTTGTTTCCCTTCACATTATTGCTTATTTGGTGAAGGGGACCCACGATCCCTTGTCTTGTGATAAGCAAAAATGTGCGACTTGGCTCCATTTCACAAAAATGAGGGTTTTAAACTTGCTAGCCTGAACTAGCAACTAATAGGCTGTGCACAGGTGAGTAACCACTGATTCCTCATTTTTTCTTCATGAAGAGTAAGTAGGTTCCTACTGAGCTACTGTTTCAACATGGCCATGTCCATGAGGGGCGCACTCCCATGTAGATGCAAAGGCTGATTCATTTTGCACTAAAGAACAGAGACGGTTATGAATGCTACATTCATGTCCTCTGTTACACACCGAGTCATGTTGTGGGCTGTGTATATTTCCTCTTAGAGAGGAAAAATATTTGTATTGGTTTGAGTCGATGTTTTCTTAGGTGGCTAGTTTAGCAAAGTACAACCAGACAAATGTGTTTACCAACAGGTTAGTTGTTCTAAGATGGGTATCACTATATACTGATGGTTCCAGAGTTAGTATCACACGGGACATCAAACAGAGGTACTGTGCCATCCATTGATACATCACCTTTTAATAATGTATGCTAGTAGGTTCTTTAAAAAAAGGTTTTAGCTATAAACACTCCAGAGATATGAGGTAATGAATTCTGAAAATACCAATTTTCAGGAACCAATAAAATAAATGTTCATTCAATTTATTTATATCGAGTCAAATCACAACAAAGTCACCCCAAGATGCTTCACATGGGTAACCTGACCAAGCCCCCCGTAAGCAGGCGCGTAGGTGACAGTGGTTAGGAAAAACTCCCCCTGGTATTCTTTTGAGGAAGAAACCACAAGCAGACCAGATTCAGAGGGGTTACCCTCTGCTTGGACCATTCTAACAGTAACTGAGATCAAAGGAACAAAATAAGTGACCAGCCTATGTATCTGTGGCTTTAAGTGGAAAGGAGCAGTGGAGCCATGATCCATTTCGCTTTAAAAAGCCAACGTTTCTCCATCTTGCACCTACAGATTGTGTGGGTGTGTCTCAGTGGGCATGTCTCACAGGTCCATCAAAACACCTGTCATCAAAATCTAAAGTGAGCCATTTCAAACCTGAATTTTGCTTATAGCAGGAAGGTTTCTACAGGTACAGACAAATAACTGGTCCTGGAAGGGTGTTAATGCAGGCGCCTCAGTGCCACCTGTGGTTACTCTCCAGAGGTGGGATGAGCTGGCTGTCTGCCTGAGTGGCGATCCTGGACCCAAGGCGGTTCCGTGGTTTGGTGAATCCAGCAACGTACGGCATCAGTGCGTGTTCCCGGACGTCAGCTGATACATGTTCAATGTAAACTCCCACAAAATATTTATTTTATGAATTTGATATAAGATGACCATAAAGTGACATGATGTGTTTATGCATCATTTGAGCTATTACACATTTTAATTTTTTGGCTATATATATATATATATATATATATATATATATATATATATATATATATATATAATTTCAGGCTGCTCGTATCATATAATATGTATATGTCGCAGGCATGAACAAGTGAAGCTCTTCAGCATCTCACCATGTCATTTAGGTCCTTCAGACTTTTTTTTCCACACAAAAAATATAAAGAATAAAAATTTCTAAAATTATCTTCCTCAAACTCAAAGCAAATCTGTAAAACCTGTTACTCCCTGTAAATCAGTTTTATTGCCAGTTTTCTTTAGACAAATCAGGGGGTGGAAACATGAACATTTCCAAGTCACTGAATATGTCTTGGACTTTATTTACATCAATTATGAAGAAATATAAATGTTTCTTTCACAAAAACATCAAATCTAGGCTTTCATCTCAAATGTACTTTCTGGCAAATTGTAGCTGATTGTTCAGGTTTTTTTTTTTTTTAAGAAAATCCTCCTCTACACCACTTCATCAGGAAGCTGGATTTTATATTTTTAATTAATTTATATCAAGTTGTAGACATTTGCTTTCAGTTTGAGTTTAAGAAAGATAATTTTAGATTTATTTATTTATTTGTATTTGAAATGGCATGAACAAATTAAAATGTATGAAATGCCAAGTGTTCCAACACTTTTGAGTATACTTGAGACACACTCCATGGCATTTGTATTTAAGTGAAATGCATCATCTTGGTGTCACACAGAGAGCAAAATTAAGAGGTTATTTAAGTCCTTCAGACAGAAAAATTAAGAGGTTATTTAATCAACAGCTGCCTGCTCGTTTAAAAATCACTGGAGACACGCATATATAAGGGAACCTGAATTAAAGCCACTTTTAAAAACCTGGACCTCATTTCTGGCATAAAATATGGTCATTTACTCACCAATATACCTTTGGTCTCATTATTAGTCCATGGTTCAAATGACATGTTCAGTTCAAATCTGAGGCAAACATTTTTCTTCTTCTACTAAGATGGATTACAACTTTTTGTGGTACACAGCAGCAACTACTGTACAGGAGGAACCTAGCGGTCAACGTGACTCACTGATTTCAAAATCAGCTCTTTTCAACCAGACGTGCAGTGCCCTGACATGTCAATCATCTGTGTCCAATCAGATTTCAGGGGAGTCCAGTGCAACCCTGGCCTCCACTCTAGCTCCACCCATGCCAGGAAGTGTTCAACATTTGACATTTCCTGTTTCCCTGTGGACTCAAAATTTAGCACTTCCTGTTTGGGACTTTCTGTAGCATGAGTGAGCTTCCCTCATATAAATTTGTTAAAGTATGACATTAAAACGCCGTGAAAAGAATTGTCTATCAAAGCCAACAATCTCCAAAAATAATGAAGCACTTAAGTACTGGCACGCAGGGGTACAATGATAAACTAGCTCCATGACACAATATAAAATTATGCTACTGTTCCGAATAATTATGTAGAAAGTAACCTGTGGGGAGTGTTTTAAATTTAAATAAACTGTTCTAATGTATAAATTATAATACTTGATATTATCTTTCCCTATCTGTATATTTTATAAATCATTTATGATTCTTCTGCAAGAGGTCACTATTTCCTCCGCGCAGTAGTTAACTTTTCATGGTATCACAATATCAATAAATGAAAAAAAATTTTTTTTGATACAATTTATGATACTATCATCACAATTTACTTTACATCATTACACCCATACTGGCATGTTTAGTATAACAAAAGTAAAGTATCTATTTCACAGTCAGTTTTCTTTAGACAAGTCAGAGTGGATACATCAACATTTCCAAGTCACTGAATTATGGCTCTCAAAATAACACGTTCACTCACTCACTCACTCATCTTGAACTGCTTACCACAGTAAGGGTCACAGGGGGTCTGGAGACTAACCCAGCAGTCATAGGCCGTGAGGCAGGGTGCACCCTGGACAGGACGCCAGTCTGTCACAGGGCCACATATAGACAAAGAAACATTCACACCCTCACGCACACCTACGGACAATTTAAAGTTTCCAATCTACCTAACCTGCATGTCTTTGGATGTGGGAGGAAGCCAGAGCAGCTGGAGAGAACACACACAAAACACAGTGAGAACATGAAAACTCCACACAGAAAAGCTCCAGGTGGGAATCGAACCCACAACTTTCTTGCTGTGAGGCAACAGTGCCAACCACTAAGCCACCATGCTGCACAATAACACGTTCTTTTATATAAATTAATTACAGCACTTATAAGGCATTAATCCTTTTTTTTTTATGTTGCTGATTATTTTTTTCAAGTAGCAACAAGGTAACACATTAACACATCTATAGCGCATGGATTATCTTATGTTGTTGTCTGACATGAGGAATAAACTGGCCTAAATTCTCCTCCTGGTAAGAAACACACATAGCTGAAACACATTTCATACCAAAGCAATAATTATCATTATTATATCTCAGATGTGGAGGTTTTGTGTATGCAAGTTTGACTCTGGTTTGGCTTTAATGGACCTCTTACAGGTTTAAAACGGTCTAAAAATGCATGATTCATGAAGTTTTTCATCCAGATTTTAATATTGTGCAGAATTAGTTGAGCTGTCTTTTACATTGTGTTTGATATTTAATGCTCAAGATCAACAAAATTCTGAGTGCTTTTACAGATATCCTCCTCAGTTAAGCATAATTTGACTGACACAGCTTGTTTGACTCCTCTGTGACATACGTAACAAATACCCCCACCCCTTCAGATCCTATAATTTTACCTCAGATTAAAAGCCCCCCCCACCCCACCCACACACACCCACACACACTCTCGCTCAGGATAACAGCTATAGTCATATTCAAAATAAAAGTATGTTTAAAAAAAGTGAGTAAAGCTCAAAATCCTTAAAATACCTTTTATTTCCATACACACAAATGCACTGGGAACACTGCACATTCTATTCCACATCAAAACATGAATAAAATGTATCAAATGTGTCACTTTACAGAAAGTGGTGAAAAAGTAATATTAGGCTGTTCGAAAAAATGGCATTTGCATTTTTTCTTTCTGACCCTTGTTACACTCTTACAGGTGGCCCTGATAGGACGAAGGCAGCAAATATTGGACATGCTGGTTGTTGTGAATTTCTCTCTGAAAACAATAGGCTGCTCAGGTAAAATGATCCCAAAAGCTTTAAAAATAGCAATCAAAACCAGAAAGATGTGGAAGAAAACAGAAACCCATCATTCAAATGGATGGAAGAACAGTCAGAATGACAAAGACTCTGCTATTAATCAGATCCAGGGTGGTCCAAGAAGGTCTGAATTGACCTGTGAGTACTGTAACAATTAGAAGATGCCTGTTTGAAGCCAAGCTATGGGCAAGAATAATCCTGACATTTTCTTTGACTTCTGTTTATGTAACTGCCAAACCCTTGACCCTGTACCCCTTTCAAATTACCATCCAATCAGTAATCTTCCATTCATCTCCAAAATTCTTGAAAGAGTAGTTTCCATTCAACTTCAATCATCTCAAATTCAATAATCTCTATGAGAAATTTCAATCCGGTTTTCGTCCCTCCCACAGCACAGAGACAGCTCTCATCAGAGTGACCAATGATCTCCTGATGGCCTCTGACTCTGGTTCCACTTCCCTCCTCATCCTTCTTGACCTCACTGCCGTGTTTGACACCATAGACCATCACATCCTCCTGCACCCTCTCCAGCACCACATTGGTCTCTCCCACATTGCCCTTCACTGGTTTCACTCCTACCTCACTGACCGGACCGAACATGTGGTCTTGGGGGACGCTAAATCTCGCCCCCACACTGTCACCTGTGGGGTCCCCCAGGGCTCCGTGCTCGGTCCCACCCTCTTCACCATTTACATGCTTCCCCTCGGGGGTGTCGTCGGCAGGCATGGAATCCATTTCCATTGCTATGCTGACGACACACAGCTTTACATCAAGATCACTCCCTCCGTTCCTTTCTCTGCCACTATTTCCCGCCTCAACTCCTGCCTGGAGGAGATTGGGGCATGGATGAGACAGAACTTCCTGCAGCTGAATGGCTCAAAAAACGAAGCCATTCAAACCGGTACTCCTCACCAACTCCACTCCTCTCTCATTACTTCAATTTCTCTTTTTGGCCACAGCATTCCTCTCTCTCCCTCTGTTACCAATCTCAGGGTCAGGTTTGACCCCCACCTTTCTTTTGACAGTCATGTCAATAACATCTGCAAAACCTCCTTTTTCCACCTCCGTAATATTTCCAAACTCCATTCTTCACTTTCCCTTTCGGCTGTGGAGAGGATCGTCCATGCCTTTGTCTCCTCCAGGTTGGACTATTGTAACGCACTCCTCATCGGGATCCCTGGCAGGAGCATTCAAAAGCTCCAGTATGTCCAGAACAGCGCTTCCAGGGTCCTGATGAGGGTGCGGAAACATGAGCACATCACCCCCATCCTTCACACCCTCCACTGGCTTCCTATTCACTTCCGTATAGAGTACAAGATCCTTCTGCACACCCACCACTGTCTCCATGGTGATGCCCCCACCTACCTCACTGACCTCCTCACTCCACATACCTCTGGCAGAATCCAGTCAGGCCAACAGCACCGTCTGCTCCCGCCCAGGACACGGCTCAAGACCATGGGGGACCGGGCCTTCGAGGCTGCTGCTCCCCGCCTGTGGAATGCCCTCCCAGACCACCTCAGGGCCCCACAGACGGTGGATGCTTTTAAGGAAGGTTTAAAAACCTTCCTTTTTAGAAAAGCTTATAGCTAGTTTTTAACTAATGTATGTATGATGTATTGTAATTTTATCCTATCGTATCTCTTTTATTGCTGTTTTATGTGCACTTTGAGATTTGCATTCAAATATAAAGTGCGGTACAAATAAAATTTATTATTATTATTATTAACTGCCGACTGTATGAAACCAACATATTTCATGTTTTGTGTGGTCAGCTTTATTTTATACATCCATTCCTACATTTGAGGCTTGCAACATATTCCAAGAAAAAAAAAGTCGGGCCAGCCAGTTTTCTTGAGTAATATCAGGGGATGGAAACATGAACATTTCCAGGTCAATGAATAGTTCTTAGACTTCATTTACATCAGTCATTCAAAAATACAAATACTTTGGTACTTTATGGTAAATCTCTGTCAGGCAGGGAGTTCTCAAAAACTAAATGTCCATGCTGGAAGGAGACAAATGAGGGAAGCCACCAAGACACAACTCGGAACGAATTTTTGGCTTCAGTGGGTGTGAGTGGAGAAATTGGGAACAGCACATTTTTATTTCTATATTAATTTTACATGTAGTCAATCAATCAATCATGAATGAATGATGAATTCATGAATGAATAACGATTGATTGACGTATAGTCCTACCTTTTTCTGATTTGTGGCTGTTTCAGTTGCATTTCGGAAATTACAGAACTGCTAAGGAAAAATGTTAACTTTTTTAACTTTGTCTAACAAATAAAAAACACCAAACTCTTATAAAGGGAAAAATACAGACGTGCAGGCAAACATTGATATAAACTGAACAGAACAATGCAGGGTTATGTGACTCCCCATATTTTGAAAATAAATAAGAATAAAATAAGAGGTAACTCACTTCCAGCGTGTATTTTTTATTATGACTGGAGTTCATTTTAGTGTGACGAAAAGTCTTTTTCCTCCTCAGTCATGTTTTGCACTTGAACATAAACAACTACATTAAGTGCAAGATCTAAAATACCTTTGGAAAATAACACCTTCTAAAGGGACAATGTTTTCACCTGCTGAACGTAACTTATGCTTCTGTACGAGTTTTTCCACTTCAGGTTTATTTGTAACGCATGCATGATTTTTTTCTTCAGTCCATTCATATACGAGGTCTGTGGGAAAAGTATCGGACCTTTTAATTTTTTTCGAAAACTATATGGATTTGAAGCACGTGCGATTACATCAGACAAGCTTGAACCCTCGTGGGCATGCAAGAGTTTTTTCACGCCTGTCGGTTACGACATTCGCCTGTGGGCAGGCTTTGAGTGAGCACTGGTCCACCCCTCCCGTCGGAATTCCTTTGTCCAACAACTTGCTGAGAGACTGGCACTTTGCTTTATCAAAATGTTTTCAGAACCTGTGAGGCAGATCGAAGTGGACACCATTCGAGAAATTCAGCTGGTTTTCGGTGAAAATTTTAATGGCTGATGAGAGATTATGGAGTGTTACTGTCGCTTTAAGGACTTCCCACGGAGCGGGACGTCGCGCCGCGCTCCGAGGCGCCGTCATCAGCCTGTTTCAAGCTGAAAACCTCCAAATTTAAGCCTTTGTTGACCCAGGATGTCGTGAGAGAACAGAGAACTTTCAGAAGAGGTCGGGATCAGCAGTTTATCCGGACATTCCACTGTTTAAAGGAGATTCTGTAATGAAAGACGTGCGGATGGATTGGCGCGTCGGCAGGCACCGCCACAGGATAAACACCTCCGTTGGAAGCCTTAAGGACAAGCTGGAACATGTCCAGCTGTTAAACAATTTCTCAGATACTCACTCTACTGAAAGCCATCAAAAGCCGCCTGGTTTTTACAAATGGTTATCAACACGGAGGTGTTTTTCCTGTGGCGGCTGCCTGCCGACGCGCCAATCCGTCCGCACGTCTTTCATTACAAAATCTCCTTTAAACAGTGGAATGTCCGGATAAACTGCTGATCCCGACCTCTTCTGAAAGTTCTCTGTTCTCTCACGACGTCCTGGGTCAACAGAGGCTTAAATTTGGAGGTTTTCAGCTCGAAACAGGCTGACGACGGTGCCTCAGAGCGCGGCGCGATGTCCTGCACCGTGGGAAGTCCTTAAAGCGACAGTAACACTCCAGGTCAACTCATACAAGTACTTGGGGGCTGCACATAGACAATACCTTCAGCTGGACTGCACATGTGGACAGTTTGTGCTCCCGATTCCATCAAAGACTTTATTTCCTTCGTAGACTTCGTTTGTATGGAGTCAATCAGAAAATTATGTTGTTGTTTTACCAGGCAGTGTTAGAGAGCCTAGTTAGGTATGGCATGACTGCCTGGTACGGCAATCTTTCTGTACAATTTAAAACGAAACTTACCAGACAAATTGATGATGCAATGAAGATAATCGGAAAGAAACAATGTCAGTCCCTCAGTTCACTCTATGAAGAGTCTGTTTTGAAAGCAGCTCAGAGGATACTGATGGATTCAGTTCATGTTCTTCACGCAGAGTACACTCTCCTTCCTTCTGGGAGAAGGTACAGAGTTCCTCGGAGTAGACTGAATAGATTTAAAAATTCATTCGTCCCCATGTGTATTAAATTGTTAAACAATAATGTTTAAAATTGGAATTATGCAATATTTATGGTGTTTCTCCTGACTCCTGTCATGTTAATTTGTTATGGATGTGGTTGTGTTTTATCTGTATTGCTTGTTTTCTCTTTTCTTGTAAGGCACCTAGCATGAGTCCAAGACAAATTTCCCTGAGGGGACAATAAAGTGTATCGTATCGTATTGTATAATCTCTCATCAGCCATTAAAATTTTCACCGAAAACCAGCTGAATTTCTCGAATGGTGTCCACTTCAATGTGCCTCACAGGTTCTGAAAAAATTCTGATAAAGCAAAGCACCAGTCTCTCAGCAAGTTGTTAGACAAAGGAATTCCGACGGGAGGGGTGGACCACTCCTCACTCAAAGCCTGCCCACAGGCGAATGACATAACCGACAGGCGTGAAAAAACTCATGCATGCGCACGAGGGTTCAAGGTTGGCTGATGTAATGCACGTGATTCAAATCCATAGTTTTTGAAAAAAAAAAAAAAAAGGTACGTTACTTTTCTCACAGACCTCGTATATTCTCATTTTTAAAGGAATTTTGATGATTTATTTTGTCTGTGATGACACTTAATGGATAAATTGACATCAATGTCATCTCATAAATTCAGTATAATTGTCGTCAACATGCACACACGGTGTGAACAGGATCGTACTGTCGGTTCTGCACCGGTACTGAAAGTGGAGCGAGTTTTGTTTTTTCTTAACATGTTGCGCCACACTTGGGTTAAAATCCTCCCTTTCTGCTCCACGCTCGCTGTTTTTACATGTACTGAAATACTCACCCTCACTCACCAGAATGTAGCATCTGAGTCCAAAAACAGTTCTCGCTTTCGTGAAGACATTCTGTGATTAGTTGCCTATTGTCTGAACAGCCTGTAGACCTCCGAGACAGAATTGTCTTGAGGCACAAATCTGGGGAAGGGTACAGAAACATTTCTGCTGCTTTGAAGGTCCCAGTAAGCGCAGTGGCCTCCATCATCTGTAAATGGAAGAAGTTAAGATCCACCAAGACTCCTCCTTGAGCCGGCCGCCCGTCGAAACTGAGCAATCGGGGGGGAGAAGGACCTCAGTCAGGGAGGTGACCAAGGACCCAATTGTCACTGTCAAAGCTCCAGCATTCCTCTGTGGAAGTCCTCGCCTTGTCCTCACACACCTCAAAGCCCATCTGCGGTTTACCTACAGAGCCAACAAGTCTGTAAATGATGCTGTCAACATGTCTCCACTTCATCCTCCAGCATCTGGACTCCCCAGGAACCTATGCCAGGATTGTGTTTGTGGACTTCAGCTCTGCTTTCAAAACGATCATCCGGACCCTGCTGCAGGACAAGCTCTCTCAGCTTGGCGTGCCCGATTCCACCTGCAGGTGGATCACTGACTTCCTGTCCAACAGGAGGCAGCATGTGATGCTGTGAGGGAACGTCTCCAACACACGGTCCATCAGTACCGGATCCCCCCAAGGCTGCGTTCTTTCCCCTTTACTCTTCTCCCTGCACACCAACAGCTGCACCTCCAGTCACCAGTCTGTGAGGTTCCTAATGTTTGTGGACAATACAACTAGAGCTGGGTATCGATTCAAATTTCAAGAATCGATTCGATTCATATTCTTAAGATTCAAAATTATTTTGATTTGATTCAATTCGATCCTATATTGATTTGGGTTAGTGTTATTGAAGCCATTTTTGAGCTGTTACCTAATTGTCTAGTTATGTAACATAATACTAGTATCATATTGACATTTGACAGCAAATTAATGAAGTATTGGCAGTTAATGATGGCTATAAGTGGGGGAAAAAAGGAATTTAATCTAGTGAAACACTGAATAATTTCTGGATCCACTGTATACATATATATTAATAAAAAAAACAACATTTTATTATAAAAATAAAAAAGTTAACTGCTGCCCCCGATATTGATTGTACATGTAAAAACAGAAGTGGGCCATAAACTGGGCTAAAGAAGAACAAGGACAGAAATAGAAAATTCCTTCCCCAAATTGGCCATAATCAGCTCTGCTAAAAGTGGATCGCTGCAAAGCTCATGATGTTGATAATGAACTGCCTTGGGCATAGCAAGGAAAAGCAGAACATAGCTCCTCAGTGGCTCCCAAAAACATTTTTTCCACTCTCAGAGCAAAAGTTTCATTCTGACTATAAGAAAAGAGATAGTCCAAACAGAGACACAAAAATAAAACACAACCAGGTCCAGAAAAATAAAAGAAGCACAACACCAGACACAATCAACATGGAATATTACAATATTTTCTTGCAATGTGTCAGTACATGATACAAAATTCTAATTTTGCTCATTATCTTTACACTTAAAGTGGAAGTTCAACATTTTTCAACCTGGGCTCCAATTTATATATGTCACTGGGTTCCTATTTTCACTGGACAAAATAAAGTTTAATTGGTGTAGTATTGTTTTAGAAAGTAAACACCGTCACAGATCAGGCCACTCAGCAGGAATGACTCAGAGGAGCACATCGCCACCAAATCGACTGGAGGTTAGGTAATCGGACAACTATAAACTGTCATCTTACAAAGTGTATCCTCTCCACGCTACCAGACACCACGCATGACGCTTTTGCCTGTTCAACTGCGACAAGAGGCAGTTTAATCACGTCTAGCATTTTTAGTTTCCCCGTAGAAGCACACTTTATAGCCAGTTAGGCTGTGATTGTGTTTGCGTTCTAAATCAATACCATGCCAATGAAATAAATTTTTGCCCCCAGTCAAAATGTCAACCCCAAAAAAACCTAAAAATAGAGTCCAAGTTGAAAAATATCAAACTTCCCTTTTAAAACACAAACACATATGCATCTGGAATAGGTACAGTGGCTTGCAAAAGTATTCAGTCCCTTGGTATTTCATGCATTTTAATTTGTTTATGGCATTTCATATACAAAAAGTAAATCAGGCTTCTCAATATAAAAATTTCTAAAATTATCTTCCTTAGACTCAAACTGAAAGTAAATATCTATAACTTGATATAAATTAATAAAAAATATAAAAGCCAAGATGATAGTAGGGGTGTCGGAAAAAAATTGATTCACGTCCGAATCGTGATTCTTATTTATTACGATTCTGAATTGATCCAAAATGTCCAAGAATCGATTTTTAAAAAGCATTTTTTTAAACATTTTCTTGCTTACTCGCTGCGTGTACTGTTTGTCAGGCAACGGCTTCCGTACTACAGTGTCCCTGCGGGGGGTGGGGGTCCGCAGTGCTTCAAATACTCGTGAGCTGCAGAGTTCAGTGGCTGTAGCTTAGCATGGCGGACGAAGAGCTAATTCAGCCAGCACCGTCTTTGCTGAAGACAAATGTTTGGGCAAATTTTGGATTTGATTATTTGCTGCGTAAGAAGGAGCTTGACATGACTTATGCAGTGTGCAAAATCTGCAAAATGAAAGTCAAGTACTTCGGAAACACTTCAAATCTGCAAGCCCACATGCTACGTCATCACCCAGAGCTAAAAGAGGGGAGCAGCGGTATCTGCCGACTACTGACCAGCACTTTCCTAAACTGCCAGCCAGCTCCGAACGAGTAAAGCAGATAAGTAAATTTACATCTAGAATCACTTGATTAACCTTGTAAAGCTGCATTTTCTTAAACATAAACATTTTTTAAGTAATATAACTATTTGTCAGAGCTCTTTGAATCGAAAATCGATTCTGAATCGAATCGTCACCCCAAGAATATGAATCGAATTGAATCGTGAGTTGTACGATTCACATCCTTAGATGATAGGTTGCATAAGTAATGGGCCCCTTTGGTATAATACCTGTAAATAATCAGTTTAATTGGCTGTATTCTCCAGACAAATCAGGGGATAGATACATGAACATTTCCAAGTCACTGAATATGTCTTGAACTTTATTTACATCAGTTATGAAGAAATACAAACAGTATGGCACTTGATGGTAAATCTGTGTGGAGTAGACAGTTCTCAAAAACTGAGTGACTGTGCAAGGAGAAGAATGAGGAAAGCCACCAAGACACCCAGACAACCCAGAAGGAGTTATAGGCTTCTGTGGCTGTGATTGGAAAAAAAATTGTGCATAGTGCATGTTTTGCATTTTGTATCCCCAGTTATACAGCTTGATGATGAAGTGGTACTTTCTTTCACCAAAATATTAAATCTAGGCTCGCATCTCAGATGTACCTTCTGGAAAATTGTTGCTGAACTTTCAGGTCTTTTAAATAAAATAAAATCCTCTGTACCACTTTTTCGTTCTTCTTTTGAAACTGTCCTCTAGGTATGACTTGTTCTGTTTCACCACAAATGGACTCAATCATCAGAAGAACTAAAATAAAACCCTTCAACATAATTATCCTGCTGCATCAATTAGTCATGGCCCACTTAAGAAATGTTGTCTGAGGTTCAGCTGTAACAGCTGCTAATCTAATTAACATTTTCTTCTTTATGGAGCAGACTGAACTTGTGTTTTAAGGGAAAACACACAGAAAAACAAAACTACTTAGAAAACATGAAGTGTGTAACTGGTAAAAACCACTACTATTAAGGTTGGGAAAATGTGATTTTTTTTTTGGGGGGGGGGGGGGGGGTCATGTCCTAGCTTTACTATTATAAGCACTTGCAGTGACCTTCAGACTGCTGGGCCGAGTGTCCATCCACCAAGATTTTAGAATGACACAGTCAAATGAAGAATAAAAAATAAAATTCTTACATATTTAACACATTCTCTCAATGTTAAAGAAAAGCATATGAGGCACTTGAAGTGTAATGACAGGTTTTAGCCACATGAGAATTTTATTTTCTGAGGTGACACTTCACAGTAAAGGTACACTGCCTTTACGTAATACAGGAACATGCAATAAGAGTAAATTAAGTGTTAACTAATGTGTTTAGTAATCATTTATTGCTGTGTCCATGTTATTGCATTAATAAGCTTTTACCAACGGTGAATTAAGACTCGCGAGTTGGGAGGAGGGGTTTAGATTGCCATTTTATCTTTTTTAAAAATCTTTTTCTCCTCTGGACACTTTTTTCTTCATTAACATTTACCTGTATTTAGCTAATAGTGTTCCGTGCATTTATTAAATGTATAATACCTTGGTTAACATGAACACCAATAAGCACTAACTAAACACATTTAACTAGGTACCGATTAGTACTTTCCTGGAAGACCGCCTAGGAAGGTCAGGGGAAGCGCGTTTCACTGCACAGCACTGACGTTGCATCGGTTGTTGGACTGAGTTATACAAAAATTAGCACCCTTGATAGCATACATCGATAAGCCATCCTATTTGTCATCAAACATTATACACATTCAGAATATAAATACTCAATCAATGCATTTATCAAGTAATAATTGTAAGAAAAAAAATTACATCATCATCATAATGAGCAAATATAATCCTAAAATACTGAGCGATCGAGGGAGAAGGACCATAGTCAGGAAGGTGACCAAGAACCTGATGGTCACTGTCAGAGCTCCATATTTCCTCTGTGGAGAGGACAACTTTCCAGAAGGACAACCATCTCTGCAGCAATCCACCAATCAGGCCTGTATGACAGAGTGGCCAGACAGAAGCCACTCCTTAGTAAAAGGCACATGGCAGCCAAGCTGGAGTTTGGCAAAAGGCACCTGAAGGACTCTCAGACCATGAGAAACAAAATTCTTTGGTCTAATGAGACAAAGATTGAACTCTTCGGCATGAATGTCAGGTGTGATATTTGGAGGAAACCAGGCACCATCCCTACCGTGAAGCATGGTGGTGGCAGCATCATGCTGTGGGGATGTTTTTCAGCATCAGGAACTGGGAGACTAGTCAGGATTGAGGGAAACATGATACAGCAATGTACAGAGCCATCCTGAATGAAAACCTGCTCCAGAGCGCTCTTGACCTCAGATTGGGGCGACTGTTCATTTTTCAGCAGGACAATGACCCTAAGCACACAGCCAAGATATCAAAGGAGTGGCTTCAGGACAACTCTGTGAATGTCCTTGAGTGGCCCAGCCAGAGCCCAGACCTGAATCTGATTGAACATCTCTGGAAAGATCTGAAAACGGCTGTGGACCGACACTCCACATCCAACCTGATGGAGCTTGAGAGATGCTGTAATGAGGAATAGGCAAAACTGCCCAAAGATAGGTGTGCCAAGCTTGTAGCATCATGGGGAGGTGATGGTCTAGTGATTAAGCACTGGGCTTCAGACCAGAGTATCCTCAGTTCAAAACCAGCCAAACCGGAAAATCACTAAGACCCCGTGGGCAAGGTCCTTAATCCCGGTGTGTAGTGAGTGCCTTGCAGGGCAGCAACGTGACATCGCGGCATAATTGTAAATTTCTCTGAACTTCTGATGCAGATGGAAAAATGCCATTTACCATTTTCAAGAAGAACTGCTGCCAAAGGTGCATCAACAAAGTATTGAGCAAAGGGGTGAATACTTATGTACATGTTATTTCTTAGTTTTTTATTTCTAATAAACTTGCAAAAATAAAAAAAAAACATTTTCATGTTGTCATTATGGAGTGTTGCGAGCAGAATTTTGAGGGAAAAAAATAATTTACTCTATTTTGTAATCAGACTAAGGTAAAATGTGGAAAAAGTGAATTTACTCTATTTTGTAATCAGACTAAGGTAAAATGTGGAAAAAGTGAAGCGCTGTTTATACTTTCCGGATGCACTGTAATGAGCTCATTCACTCCCCAGGGGGTACTTTGATGAAAATACCAGGGTGATTCTTAGACTATGGGCACTTATTATGTCCTTTGATCATATTGTATGAAAAACAGAAAAAAGGGGAAATTTCACACTTTTATATACTCAACAAAAATATAAACGTAACACTTTTGGTTTTGCTCCCATTTTGTATGAGATGAACTCAAAGATCTAAAACTTTCTCCACATACACAATATCACCATTTCCCTCAAATATTGTTCAGAAACCAGTCGAAATCTGTGATAGTGAGCACTTCTCCTTTGCTAAGATAATCCATCCCACCTCACAGGTGTGCCATACCAAGATGCTGATTAGACACCATTATTAGTGCACAGGTGTGCCTTAGACTGCCCACAATAAAAGGCCACACTGAAAGGTGCAGTTTTGTTTTATTGGGGGGGGGGGGGATACCAGTCAGTATCTGGTGTGACCACCATTTGCCTCATGCAGTGCAACACATCTCCTTCGCATCATCCGTGAAGAGAACACCTCTCCAACGTGCCAAACGCCAGCGAATGTGAGCATTTGCCCACTCAAGTTGGTTACGACGACGAACTGGAGTCAGGTCAAGACCCCGATGAGGATGACGAGCATGCAGATGAGCTTCCCAGAGACGGTTTCTGACAGTTTGTGCAGAAATTCTTGGTTATGCAAACCGATTGCTTCAGCAGCTGTCCGAGTGGCTGGTCTCAGACGATCTTGGAGGTGAACATGCTGGATGTGGAGGTCCTGGGCTGGTGTGGTTACACGTGGTCTGCGGTTGTGAGGCTGGTTGGATGTACTGCCAAATTCTCTGAAACGACTTTGGAGAAGGCTTATGGTAGAGAAATGAACATTCAATACACGAGCAACAGCTCTGGTTGACATTCCTGCTGTCAGCATGCCAATTGCACGCTCCCTCAAATCTTGCGACATCTGTGGCATTGTGCTGTGTGATAAAACTGCACCTTTCAGAGTGGCCTTTTATTGTGGGCAGTCTAAGGCACACCTGTGCACTAATCATGGTGTCTAATCAGCATCTTGGTATGGCACACCTGTGAGGTGGGATGGATTATCTCAGCAAAGGAGAAGTGCTCACTATTACAAATTTAGACTGGTTTGTGGACAATATTTGAGAGAAATGGTGACATTGTGTATGTGGAAAAAGTTTTAGATCTTTGAGTTCATCTCATACAAAATAGGAGCAAAACCAAAAGTGTTGCGTTTATATTTTTGTTGAGTGTAGTTATCTTTCCAATGAAAGTGTGTTAAGAAATTTGTTCTAGTAGTCTATGATGACTTTTTCACCTTTTTTCAGCATCATTATATGCAAATATTACCGTTTTGTGCTTGTCCCACACCGAGACTTTTGATCTTCAATGATAAAAATGAATGGTAAAGAAACATTTTTTCTAATGTTTTAAAATATCTCTGAATAAAATATCAGTAAAATAATCAAAACATAATTGGGGTATTCAGTGTCATACAACTGTTGTGATTTTTTTAAACAAAATGTAGTTGTCCCACACTATTGCCGTAATTTCCACCACAACACTGTAATGTCCCTTTAAACAGTTTGTATGAAAGATTGTTTGGGTAGTTTCTATGGAGATAAACAGTGACATCAGAGGACATGTATGTAGCACCAAATCACAACAAACAGTTGCCCCAAAGCGCTTTATATTGTAAGGCAATGGTGTGGTGGAAATTAATTTACAAGGCCAATAGTGCCCGTAGTTAAAGAATCACCCAATAATAATAAAAAGCCTCATCTCCCAAAGTGTAACTTTTTTTTGTATCTTACGACAAAGTCAGTAAAATAATAGACCTACATGTAGCAACAGAGAAATCCGCTCAGAAATGTGTTTTCCAGCATTTTAGTAACAATAAATTTAAGACAGTTCATGAGACGATTTGGGAGAATTTTGTGAAATACAGCAGTCAGAGTATTTATTAGCAAAGTTGTGAGAGTTGTGACAGTCCAGGAAATAATATACATGTCCACAAAGGGAGGACTATTGTGTGCACAGCAGTAAAAGTATCGGATTTGTACTTAATATTCTTCAATTTTCAGTTGGACTAATAAACACAGAGTTTGACAAATGATTAAACAAAGCTTGACTTAGCAATTAAAAATATTATTGCAAGTCACATTTCAACAGTAATGTTCAGTATTTGAACAGAGAAGTAAAGTCATAGAGCCGACATCCATCTAATAATTACAGGCTATGAAATAATAATCAGCACAAGTTACTTATTCTGAGATGTTAACAAAGACGCCCATTAACAATAACTCCATGACTCATGAAAAGAGGGAACTTTTGTCTGTGGTCCTGAATGAGAACAAGGTGTCCAGTGTTTTTCCAGAATATTTAAAAGAATTGTTTAATCAAATTGCAACATGACCAGTATCAGTGAATAAAAACTGCCATTGCCAAAATCATGAAGAGTAAAGGAAATTTTGCAAATTAATGCACGGTTCACATGCATGCTGAAGCATGGAGGGTGGTCTGTACGGATCAACCGTGATCCCTAACACCAATAAGCTGCGGAAATCTGTAATGCCGCAAGTCTTATCAGGACAAGAGGAAAAGAATACACTGATCATAATCTAAATGTCATTTTGGTAAAAAAAAAAAAAAAAAAAAAAAAAAATTTCTAATGTTTTAAAATATCTCTGAATAAAATATCAGTAAAATAATCAAAACATAATTGAGGTATTCAATGTCATACAACTGTTGTGATTTTTTTTTAAACAAAATGTAGTTGTCCCACACTATTGCCGTAATTTCCACCACAACACTGTAATGTCCCTTTAAACAGTTTGTATGAAAGACTGTTTGGGTAGTTTCTATGGAGATAAACAGTGACATCAGAGCACATGTATATAGCGTCAAATCACAACAAACAGTTGCCCCAAGGCACTTTATATTGTAAGGCAATGGTGTGGTAGTTAAAGAATCACCCACCAAGTATGTACAATATGTTGTAGGGTACACTATAAACTGGCAACTGGGTACCTGAAATTCTGTTTCCATCTAGAAAAAATGAGGAGGAAATAATGGAAAGAGGAGTAAGATTCCCTTCTTAGTTCCGCATGGGGAAAACCACAATGTCATGGGAGCAGAGGTGCACAGTAAAATAATCAGTGTTAAATTAACACTGGCAGTGTTGGTTTAAACCAACACTGCCAGTGTTGGTTTAAACCACCAATGTAAATTTACATTGGTGGTTTTACTGTGTAGTATCAATTGTGCAGCAGTAGGGCAGAATAAAATGTGCAAACAGAAGGCAGGGTAAATACCCAGGCTAATGATAAATAGGCCAATACTATACACACTGGAAGCAGGACACAAATCTAGCATATGCACTGGGAGGAATAAGTCCAGTGTGCACACAATGAATGAGATTCACCAATATACTGTAGTTTGTTGACCTGAGATATAATCATAATAATCTACACATAATCTACACTTGCCGGGAGTAGTGCAGATTGCAGTGTCACAGCAGGAAGGAAGTAAGAACCTGTGATACCTCTCCTTCACATACTTATTTTGTCCAATCGCTTTCTGATATGCCACTGCTCCAGCAGACCAATCCAGACAAAATGGCTAATCCCACCACAGTCACAGAAGGTCAAAGGAAGCACCCTTGCATTCCAAATGACCTCAGTTTCGTCAACAGATAGGGCCTGCTCTGGCTCGTCCTGTACAGACCATGTGTGTCATTAGTCCTGTTTACTGTTCAGGTAAATACTCAGGTATTTATAGGATGTCACCTCCTCCATGTTCACTCCCTGGATATTCATTGGTGTTGAGGAGAACTGTCTGTGCCTGCAGAAATCCACCACCAGTTCCTTGGATTTTTCCTCACCTTGATATGGAGGCAATTCTGCTGGCACCAGTTCACAAAGTCCTGTATCATTTCTCTGTACTTGGGACAAGTTTTTCAAACCTGACCTCTACATCTGAAACCTGAAATATGCATCTGTTGGGGAGCATATTTTGTCTGTGCGTGATTTATTTAATAAGTTCAATGTAAGTACATAATTTAATTGTAAATACGTTAAAAGTACATGGATGACACAAGAAAGTGAAACACTTATTTCCAATGTGGTCCATTTAAAAATCAAATGACAAAATTAAGTAGTAACAAGAGTAATCAGAGATTTCTGATGCCCGCCAATCCAGATCTGGATCACCTCCAACATTCAGTGCACAGTCTTCCATGACCTAATATCTATCTATGATGCAAATTTGGTGAGACTTGGGACAGACCTTGGACATGATGGAGAAGGAACTACAGAAGTTTAAACAATGGTTTGATTCAAACAAATTATCGCTCCACTTTGGTAAGACAAAGTGTATTATATTTGGGAACAAGTCCAGGATTTCCTGCAGAAATTTATTATTAAATGATATTGAAATTGAAACTGTAACTGATACAAAATTTCTTGGTGTTGTTATTGATGATAAACTGAGCTGGAAAATGCATATTAATTTTGTTAAATCCAAATCCAAAATGTCAAAAGCCATTGCAATTCTGAATAAAGCACAAGATTTAATTTCCCAACACTCAACTATTTTATATCACTCATTGCTCGTTCCATACATGACCTACTGTATTGAGGTGTGGGGAAATACATATAAAACTAATACTAATCCAGTATTTTTGTTGCAAAAGAAAGCTGTAAGAATTATTTGTAACAAATTACATTGTGAGCCAACGAATCCATTGTTTGCCTGTTTGGATATTCTTAAATTCTGGGACTTGGTTGATTACTTTACAATACAAATGATGTATAAAGTTAAAAATAAACTGCTGCCACAACATGTCCAGGATCTGTTTAAACTGAGGGACTCCAGTTATAATTTGAGAGGAATTTTATTGTTTGAAAAATCAAGGATCAGAACTACTGCAAAAAGTCATTGTGTATCTGTCAAAGGTGTTAACATCTGGAACAACTGTCCCGACAACATTAAAGTACTTGGTACGTTAGTAGGCTTTAAAAGACATTACAAGAATAACAAAATTGCATGCTATAGTTGAAAACGTAGGTCTTGTTATTACTTTCGGGTTTGTGTGTTGTGTGCCAGTATTGTCTAGTTATATTTTGTAAATTTGAGTTCATTGACTGTTTTTTTTTCTTTTTGGTATTGTCATCGTGTGTGCGTATGTATGTGTAGGTATGTGTACACACACACACACACATATATATATATATATATATATATATATATATATATATATATAAAATGTGTGTGATTGTGCAGATATTTATGAAATTTTGTTTGTGTGTATATGTTTGTTATTTTTTAGTATAAGGGGTGGATATTTATAAGCTCTGCTTCTGCCCTCACCCTTTCGGCCACGCAGGACTTTTGTAAAGTTGCTTTGTTATGAGTTTTTTTGTTTTTGTTGTTGAATTGTGTGCCGAATAAACTCATTCATTCATTCAGAATCTGTGAAGTAGTTTGAAGAAATCCTTCAAAGCCTATATAAAGGGAACTCTTGATCCAGAATCCAGATCACCTCCAAAATTTAGTGAAGTCTTCTATGCCCTAATATCTACCTGTGGTGTAAATTTAGTGAGAATCTGTGACGTAGTTTTGAAGTAATCATTCAAAGCCTATATAAAAAAAAATCTTGATCCATAATCCAGATCTGGATCACGTCCAAAATATAATGGAGTCTACCATGGCCTAATATCTATCTGTGGTGCAAATGTGGTGAGAATCCGCTGTCGTTTTGACGTAATCCTTCAAAGGCTTTATATAGTGAAACTTGAACCAGAATCTGAATCCAGATCCAGATCACCTTCAAAATATAATGGCATCAACCATGGCCTAATATGTATCTACTGAAAATTCTATCAAAATCCGTGTAGCTTTGACGTACTCCTGCTAACAGTAATCCTGCAAAGCCTATACAAAAGTGAAACTTGATCCAGATCACCCTCTAAATTCAATGGGTTCTTCCATGGCCTAATATCTATCTGTGGTGCAAATGTGGTGAGAATCCGCAAAGTCGTTTTGACGTAATCCTTCAAAGCCTTTATACAACCCCTAGCAAAAATTATGGAATCACCGGCCTCGGAGGATGTTCATTCAGTTGTTTAATTTTGTAGAAAAAAAGCAGATCACAGACATGACACAAAACTAAAGTCATTTCAAATGGCAACTTTCTGGCTTTAAGAAACACTATAAGAAATCAGGAAAAAAAGATTGTGGCAGTCAGTAACGGTTACTTTTTTTAGACCAAGCAGAGGGAAAAAAATATGGAATCACTCAATTCTGAGGATTCCATAATTATTGCCAGGGGTTGTATAGTGAAACTTGAACTAGAATCTGGATCCGGATCCAGATCATCTTCAAAATATAATGGCATCATTCATGGCCTAATATGTATCTACTGAAAATTCTGTCAAAATCTGTGCAGTAGTTTTGACGTAATCCTGCTAACAGTAATCCTGCAAAGCCTATATAAAGTGAAATTTGATCCAGATCACCCCCAAAATTCAATGGGTTCTTCCATGGCCTAATATCTATCTGCATTGAAAGGTTTGTGAAAATCTGTGCAGTAGTTCTGATGTAATCCTGCTGGCTGACAGACAGACAGGCAGGCAGGCAGGCAGACAGACAAATCAATAAAAGCCACTAATTTGAATATGTCCTTGGTGGATGTAATAATAAAATAAATTAATAATACTAAGTAAGTCCCTTCGGCTGCTCCCTTGTTTTTCCACTCGGGGTCACCACAGCAGAAGCGAGGTGCATCTGCATGTTGACTTGGCACAAGTTTTATGCCAGATGACCTTCCTGGCACAACTCCACATTACATGGAGAAATAAGCAGGGGTGGCATTTGAACTGGGAACCTTCTGCACTGAAACCAAGCACACTGACCACTTGACCACCACCCCTGATAAGAATACTACTAATAATAATAACAATAATAAAAGTGTGTATATATAACAAGAAGCTAAACAACTGACATTAAGACAAATTAACATAAAAAAAAAACAATGTAATTAACAGGAACAAAAGGTTTGAGTTCTGCTAAAAACTGTTGAGGTCTAGTTCTAAAATACATTCTGGACTCATGCCATTCCAACTCATTATAGAAACTTTGCATAATTTATTACCACCCTTGAAAAATGTCAGCTATTTTATAAACACTACTTAATCTAGATCCTGTGGATCCCCACGGGCAACACTCTCGTTATATTGATCATCTTATGTTTAATCCCCATGCTGGTACTTGCACACAAGTGGTGAGTGTGAGAAGCACTGGTATGTGCTGTAATCCAAAGTGAGAGTAGACAAACTGATGGTATTATTTTCTATCTTGCTTCACAACATCTGGACTGGGACTAACAAATTCATTCAAGTCTATTATATAAATAGTCTTATCCTCTTCTGTATTTGTTTGACAAATATTGGCTGTACAAATTTGGGACCGAGTTTAAATAAATGTAACAGCACAGTAATAATACAGAAAATGCAGACTTATCATGAAACTCTCTTGAAAACACTGATCATGCCCACTGATTTCTATTTACACCTGGTTGTCAGATGCTAACCAAGATAGCAGCGGTCTGGCAACAGCCAGTGAATGAGCAGATCAGCCCAGTCCTCCATCTAGTGAGTAAACAGAAATCGATTAGACAGCATGTGCTTGCTCTGGGGGTTGGTAAGGTTAGATCTTACTTGTGTGAAACGCCTTGAGGCAACTTAGTTGTGATTTGGTGCTATATAAATGAAAATAAAAAGATTATTGCACAGGTGTCCCTAAGGCTGGCCACAATAATAGGCTTATGAAACATGAGAGCAAAAACAAAAGTGGTGCGTTTATATTTTTGTTCGGTGCATAAATGGGAATGCATTATTTTAGACGGATTAGATTTTTGTTTTTAAAATGACAAAATATGATTCATAGCTTTTTATATATTTTGGAAATAAAAACAAAATAATATAAACATTAAAAGGTGTATGTACTTTCAGTTGTAATTCAAGTTATAAAACTGACATTTCTAATGTATATGTCTCATGCAGAAAAATCATTTATGCCCACTCATTGTTCAAAATCACATCTGTTAAACATTAGCATTCTCAAACATACATTTTGAAATAACTTAAATGCTATACTGTTCACAGGTCCTTACCTTGAGTCCATGCTTGAAACACATATCGATGTCGAAAGCAGTCAAAATCTTCTTGTAAATGTTCTGCAAACAATGTTTTCCATGGCCTTGACCCACCCTCCACTCAAGCAAAAAAAAAAAAAAAAAAAAGTGATTTTTGCCAGCCAATCACACAAAAGAACTCTTGCCCGTTACCTTTAGAGTAGCAGGTTGCACAGTGAAACCAAAGGCTAGAGGTGTGCTTGAACCACATCTGAGTAAATTATTTCCATAACAGTGGGAGCATTTAGTTGTTTTATGACTGGAGTTGTGGGTTAAATCCCCAGAACAAACAGCAGTGATACAAACATCACAGCTGAGAATCCCCATATAGTGTCCTGTAGTTAAAATGAAAGATGTCCTGAAAGGACAGTTATCCTCTTCAGGGATGCACAATTATATATGGAAAAATGTCATTATTGGCCAATAAAAGCTTAAGTTTTTATCAGTATCTGCTGCTATGAAAACCTGTACAACTAAAATTTCCAACCGTGATAGCATTCTCAAGATGTGGCCGACAAACTGCACAGTGACTTGCCAGGGGAGTGGAAATACATTATGGCAAATGAGGTTTATTTAGGGTTTCAAAGAGGTTGGCCTGCAGAAAAGTTTTGTTTCAGAAGATGGCTGATGATCTGAGTGAGGGGAGCAACTTAAAGCAGCAATTCATCAGCGATTTAATCGTTCATGTGTCTTTAAAATTGACATCTTTCAGAACTTGCTAGAGTCATGTAACACAATGTTAACAGGCTAATGTCAGCATACGTGTGTGTGTGCATGCGCTTGCACTCTAATGTGAGATGCAGAGAAATCATTACCTTTTTGTTTGGGAAAAAAGAAACAGCTAAGTCTCTCCGCACACGTGTCAGTCTCACTTAGCTGAAGATGGCGCTGGCTAAAGTTCAGTAGTGGAAAGTTGACTGACATTGACTTGCAATCCTACTTTGTAAGTAAGTCCCTTCGGCTGCTCCCTTGTTTGCACTTGGGGTCACCACAGCAAATCTAAGGTGGATCTGCATGTTGAATTGGCACAAGATTTACGCCGGATGCCCTTCCTGACGCAACTCCACATTACATGGAGAAATGTGGCAGGGGTGGGATTTGAACCCGGAACCTTCTGAACTGAAACCAAGCACATTAACCACTTGGCCACCACCCCTACAATCCTACTTTGTGGTTTGCAGAAAACGACACATAAAGTTGTATTTTTACGTTTGTAATTTTTTGGCCCAGCCTTGTGTGTTCTAAAGGTTTTTTTTTTTTTGCATTTAAAACACGAGGAGCATCAGGTTCCTTGCGAGGGAACATCAGCTATGACATTTTGGCCATGTGATGCATTTCTTAGGTCATAAACACTCAGGTGCCTCAGTGCTGAGGATCCCGCCAACTGGAAAAGGTCAAGGACAGGACCATATTTCACCTGATAGTTACACATGAGAGATGTGGGGATGAGCCAGTTGTCTGCCTGAGTGGTTGCCATCCAGAAACAAATGCTCTCATTTTAACCAAGTAAAAACTCACCCACACACTCAGCCCAGGATTAGAGCTGTATTTCACAACCAGAAAATCCCCAGATATGCAAAGTAAAAGCTGCTACATCACACAGCAACACCACCTTAATCAAGATGATAACGTTTTGAAAATACATTTTGTAGTGCAGCAATAAATCATGTTCAGTATGTTGATGATGCACAACTTTTGCAAAGTTCATAGATTATAGGGGTGTCGGAAAAAATCGATTCACGTCTGAATCGCTATTCTTATTTATTACAATTCTGAATCGATCCAAAATGTCCAAGAATCGATTTTTAAAAAGCATTTTATTAAACATTTCCTTGCTTACTCGCTGCATGTACTGTTTGTCAGGCAACAGCTTCCGTACTACAGCGTCTCGCGGGGGGGGGTCCGGCGTGCTTCAAACATTTGTGAGCTGAAGCTTAGCATGGCGGATGAAGAGCTAATTCAGCCATTTTGGATTTTCTTATTTGCTGCGTAAGAAGGAGCTTGACATGACTTATGCAGTTTGCAAAATCTGCAAAATGAAAGTTAAGTACTTCGGAAACACTTCAAATCCGCAAGCCCACATGCTACGTCACCACCCGGAGCTAAAAGGAGCGGAGCAGCGGTCTCTGCCGACTACTGACCAGCGCTTCGCTAAACTGCCAGTCAACTCCGAACGAGCAAAGCAGATAAGTAAATTTACATCTTTAGAATCACTTGATTAACTTTGTAAAGCTGCATTTTCTTAAACATAAACATTTTTTAAGTAATATAACTATTTCTCAGAGCTCTTTGAATCGAAAATCGATTCTGAATCGAATCGTCACCCCAAGAATCGGAATCGAATTGAATCGTGAGTTGTTGTACGATTCACATCCCTAATAAATTACACAATTTTTAAACATTAAAATATTTCTGCAATTGATTTCAATAAGCGTGAATATATATTCATTTATTTCAAACATGTTCCATCATCAGCAAAGTCGATCACATTCATAATATCCACATCTTCACATTGTCATGTCCGAAAAGGAGTAGGCAGAAGTATGACCTTATATTACCCTACCCCGTTTCTACAATATATTAACACTTTTTTCTATAACACAATTTGATCTTTCACATTTTCTGTCTCCAATAAGCCCATGGTTGTTTCAGAGGTGACTGTCACACCTTTTGGGAATGCCAAGGCTGTTTGTGGACTTGTTCCTAAAGTGTCATTTTATAAGCTGAGAATACCACTAACCTGCTGAGGAAATGACACAAAGCCATCAAGAGCAAACATCTCAGAAAGTTGACAAATAGGGTCTTGTTTCATCAGGACAACGCACAAACTCTGGGTTCAAAAACTGTTAGCCATTGTGGCTAATTGGTGCCAATTTCATTTAGCCACATGGGAAGCTGATGAGCCAAAAATTGGTTAAAAAATAATTATGTACATATGTAAATTCAAAACATTCAAGATAGCTGGTAAACTTTATATATATATATATATATATATATATATATAAAAAAAACACAACATTACAGCTTTGTCATATCTGTGATTTCAGTCCACACTATAGTAAGACCCTTCGGCTGCTCCCTTGTTTGCACATGGGGTCGCTACAACAAATCCAAGGTGGATCTGCATGTTGAATTGGCACAAGTTTTATGCCGGATGCCCTTCCTGACGCAACTCCACATTACATGGAGAAATGTGGCAGGGGTGGGATTTGAACCGGGAACCTTCCACACTGAAACCAGCCCACACTATACTGTTCTGTATTCTTGAAGATCCTTGGCGATCACTTAGATCGTCTTAACTCTTGCTCCTTAAAGGACACGTCGCACATTTTTAATGTCCCAGTTAGCAAGACAACATAAAAGTACTCATGATTACAAGTCTCTCCGCACACGTGCTAATTAGTGATCGCTGATGTATTTTATTCATCTCACTCAGTGTTAGCAGGTGCATTTCTGGAAAACGTCTCACTTGACAATTCTCTGCATTTTTCGGCATGTGCCGCACTTTTTAGAATGAGCAGAAACATCCCGGTGACTGACAGAGGGAAACAAACCTGCGCGGTCCGAAAGCTAAGCTTCTGAGTTTTCATTTGAAAGTGATGGCTCGGATTTACAGACAGGAGATGACACACTTCAACCCAAAACTCTAACTTCTTCAGTGTGTCGGGTTTTGGAACCTAAAGTGTGGTGACGTGCTGTTTGTGTGGATGCTGGTTTACTGAAGCTGTGGACATGGACGTGGGGACATTTCCATGATGCTCTTTTTAACAGACTTCCTGACAGGGAGATGCATTCATTACATTGGGGGGGGGGGATCAGAATACATTATTTCCAGGAGTTAATGAACTTTACATGCCACAGTTCTAAAGGTAGAGCAGGAGCCAGTGATTGGATGCGTGAGTGGGGGCTTTGATCATATGGAGTTTACACTTGGAAATAAATCTACCTCAGGGTGAGTCGCATGTTCAGCATTATACCCCTTTTGTGTTTTTGTGGCAAGCGTTTTTTTTGTTTTTTTTTACTTTAAGTGTGAATTTGGACCGGGAGTGTGTGTGCGCGCGCGCGTTGTGCAGCTGATGAGATGCGCCTGTCGGTGTGAACATGAACATCTCCATGAAGTTTTTTCCCCTGGCAGCAGATGTATTTTTATTTTATTGATAACAATACTCACAATTAATCGTGCTCAAAGCTGATCCTCCAGCAGAGATTGTCATTGACAGGCTGCGTTTATTACTAATGGCGGCAGCTGCATTGAATCTTCCCCGGGCTGCTGCTTTTACCCTGACTGCAGTTTTCACTTAAAAACGAGTCATCATAACACGACATCACACTTATGTAAACTATGGAATTAATCTGTGCCTCAGTTAACGTTAGCAGGTACATTCCACATGCACACTGGGTTGCTTCTAATAGATACGTCACCTGTCTGAAACACACGAGTACTTTGTTTTCTGAAGTCTCTGTAGCTGTTTGCTGCGAATGCCGTATACTTTGAAACCGATCGTGGAAGTGCACTAAGTAATCCCGGTGGATCATCGGATGGTCACTCACAGCCGAAGTCTTAATTGCTATGATTTCAGTGCAAGATGTCCTTTAATACAATCTGTGATAGGTGAAAGTTGCTACAGATCGAACATTATTTTGTTATACTGTGCTCATTTTATACATGCTCTCCAAAACATTTTCGTGGACATTAAAGTTCTGGCCCAATGGGACTTTATGCCACTGGCAAACATGTTTTAATCTGCCCTTAGCTGTGGTTACAGATTAGATATAAAATCCAAAACTTTATTCACAGGTGTGATGCACCTTTCTGCTCAGTATTTTAAGACACTTAGATTTGTGACAAACAATTGGAATAATTTAATGGCAGAGTTCGAGCACAGCAGCTAAAAGCGTTCTGTGTGTGTGTCCACTGCACTCCTCTGTGCAGAAACGTACCCACATAATGTGTACAGCACTTACATAAATAATCAGAATAAATGTGACATTTAATAGTTCCAACACATGGTATTTAACCAAACTGATAATTATACTGTTTTGCCAATGGAAGCACATAGGGTGCTTTATGCACAGAGAAAGGATTTCATCAGCAGTGATCGTCTCACACACACGTTTGATTTTTTTTTCCCAGTGCAGCTGCTGGATACCACAAAACTAACAAAAGTATGTAATAACTCGTTTGACTCAAATATACCAGGTGGTGACAATGAACTTTTTTTTTTTCCTCTCTCCATTGTCAAGGAGTTGCCAGTGTCTGTGCGGGGGCTAATTTTTATGTAGAAGGACCATTTGGACCATTAGTCATAATGGTGAAATTACAGAATATGACATGGAAGTAGGACCTGGAATGATTTTCCTTTTAAACTACATGAAATATATGAAGACTGAAAAGACAAAGCATTTCAAAAACCACAGCTAAAGCTTGTAGAATATTTTGATAATCATGGTAACATATTAACAAGAGCAATTGGAGATTTGTGACGTCTGCCAATACAATCCGGATCACCTCCAAAATTTAATGGAGTCTTCCATAGCCTAATACGTATCTGTGGCACAAATTTGAATTGATAAAACTTTATTGATCCCTTGAGAAGTCTCCCTCAGGGAAATTGAGGTTTCAGCAGCATTGTATAGCAGCACACAGGGAAAGAAGCACACAGAGTATCAAAAGTGGTAAAAAGAAAAACAGTTTGCAAATATAAATACCACACATACCATATTGGTTTACTGGCTACTACTGTTCCTCTCATTCTCCTTCCCGTCCCCAGTCTTCCTGCTACTCCTCCTCCCCGAGTGAGGAGTTGTACAGTCGGATGGCCTGGGGGAAAAAGGGGTTTTTCAGTCTGTTGGTCCTGCACGTGGGAAGTAGCAGTCTGTGGCTGAAGAGGGTCCTCTGGTTGCTGATGACGGTGTGCAGAGGGTGACTGGCATCGCCCATAATGAGCAACAGAGCCAGCCCATCTGATCAGTTTGTCCAGCCTGGCTGCATCCTGCTTGGATGTGCTGCTCCTGGATGTGCTGCTGCATCCTGCTTGGATGTGCTGCTGCATCCTGCTTGGATGTGCTGCTGCATCCTGCTTGGATGTGCTGCTGCATCCTGCTTGGATGTGCTGCTGCATCCTGCTTGGATGTGCTGCTGCATCCTGCTTGGATGTGCTGCTGCATCCTGCTTGGATGTGCTGCTGCATCCTGCTTGGATGTGCTGCTGCATCCTGCTTGGATGTGCTGCTGCATCCTGCTTGGATGTGCTGCTGCATCCTGCTTGGATGTGCTGCTGCCCCCCCCCCCAAGCACACCACGGTGTAAAAGAAGATGATGGCTACTACGGACTGGTAGAACATCCATGGGAGTTTCCTGCAGATGTCAAACGACCATAACCTCCTCAGAAAGTACAGCCTGCTCTGCCCCTTCCTGTACAGGTGGTTGGTGTGGGTTGTCCAATCCAGGTTGCCTTCCAGCCAAAGCCTGATGTACTTGAAAGAATCCACATCCTCTACCTCAGCTCCCTGGATCAGAATTGGTCACGGACTTGGTCTGGACTTCCCAAAATCAATGACCAGCTCCTTTGTCTTCGAGGTGTTGAGCTTTGAAATCTGGTGAGAATCCGTACAGTAGTTTTGATGTAATCCTTCAAAGCTTATATACAGTGAAGCGTGATCTAGGATCTGGATGACCTCAAATTTAATGGAGACTTCTTTGGCCTAATATCTTTCTGTGGTGAAAATTTCAACAAACAGGAGCAGACCGGAACAGAAGCAGACACGGAAGGAGAGACTACAGCAACACCGTAGCAACCAACCAGTTCTGTTTCATGACATGTCGTAAATAAAACTTGTACAATGTCATTTAAAACAATTTGCAATAGCCATTTCCCTAATTCAGTGACTATCATGATTACAGACCATCGGTAGTGTACAACACTACCACCCCCCCAAAAAATAACAAAACTGCTGGAATTCTGCAGATTTTTCACAGCCCTGTTGGCACCATCTAACCCTCAATCCCTTTCTCACATGGCAAGATACAAAGCTATCTTTCTAGTATGGCATATGTTGAGGATTTCTATTTTTAAAACATCACAATAAAAACTTCAATACCAGAAGCATCCGAGTACCACAGCACAGTTGAAGTGCAAGAGGATTATGACTGACAAAAAAAAAAAAAAAAAAAAAATCATAATAATAATCTACATGTTCTCATACCACAAGGGCATAATAGTTGTTAGTCTGTGAATGCATCAGCCAAGTATCAAATTAATTGTTAACTGGGATGTATTTATACTATCCAATATTGCCTTACATCTGCCAGCAAACGGTACCAATCTAACACAGGTTAAACATTGGTAAGCCACAATAGTGTATTATTAAAATTGTGCATCCTGGCTTAATTAACTAGCACATTTTGGACATCATTTATATTTTATACATAACACAAATATCCTTTTTGCTTTCCAAATTGAAAGGGAATGTGAGAGCAATGTCAACAATTCCCAAGGGAGCTGCTGCACTAATGGTGAATTCTGGCCACAAATCGTCCTTATACTGAAGAGTTAAAAAAAAGAAAAAAAAGAAGATACGCAAATATTTAAACTTCATATGACTTGATTGTAGCTAATCGCAATCATTATATTGCAACTGAAGAACACTTACCAATTTCTAGTCAAACTTTTGTTGTAGACATGAACTTCCTGTACACAAGTGGGATGCCAGATGTTAGAATTTAGCTGATTTAGACTGAAAAAAATGCAACCTTTCAAAATCAGACAATGTCCTCCAAATTCTTTATTTCTTTTACTCGTCTAGTACACCATGCACTGAAAATGCAGAAACACTCACTCACTGTGACTGAAGACCACAGTAGCCAAAACTTTATGCATCAAACAAAAATAGGATTTTTTTTTTAAATGGATATGAACAGGAAAATATGCTTCCTGAAACTGTTTCAGCATGAAAATATAAAGAACAATATCAATAAGTCAGTATAACTTAATGATCATGTGAAACCTGATTACAACATTCAAATATCAAACAAGATGAATGTTTTCAAATGAAAATTCCGCACAATAACTGCAACTTCAAAGATGTCCAACTACACGGGTATTCTTTAGCATGCTATAAAACAGGGTCACATACTCAATATTCAACACACAAAAGCACTGCACATTAAAGGTAAGAAATACGACAAATACATAAAATCATTCGGTACGTTGACAAATCACATCAGAAAATAAATGGTCCCAGTCACAGCTTAAAAAAAATAAAAAATAAAATAAAAATTTGAGAAAGCCCGAAGGTGGTAACAAGGAAGTTATATTAATTAAAAAAAAAAAAAAGCTGGGGCTGAATCTAGTTAGAATCTACGGCGCTTGTTATTCGGCCCATCAAAGTTTCCTGCAACTGAATTACCCCGACCAAATCCTGCAGCTGGTCCAACCTGGGAGCCCATTGGCTGCTGTTGCTGCTTCGAAGACTCAACGTCCTGCTTCGCTCCCACTGATCCACCCTGTGTGTATCTATCATTTCTCTGCGGTAACATGGGTTACATAAAGATGGAAACATTCCGAAAACAAAATTTTATATTGTGGATGTTGACATCAGAGCATGTTTCAGGGTCAGATACAAAATTATCCAGGAACAAGATGTGAGGATAATTATTTATATGCGCCGATTTTCCGGTTTCCAAAGTTCATCAGTCAGGGTTTGGTCCAACAGTTGCCATCCAAGAAAATTAATAAGTACAATGCAGAAAAAGAAAGAAGGAAGAATATGTCTATTAGTTATAGCTTCAGATCAAGTTACTATTGGTTTTAAAGACAGGCTTAACAGAATGGATTTACAAACATGCTGCTTCTGCTAGAACATATTCTGACTGGAACCCTGTGTTTATATTAAGCTAATTCGACATTCCATTACACACGGTGCGTGCTTATGTGAATCAAAGGGCAAGTCTGCCCAAAACTGCTGATGACAACAGAACAAAAATTAAATAAAGATTCTGAGTGATGCAAAGTGGACGTGTTAAGATTTTATTTTTGTAAACAGGGTTATGGGGAGGAAACTGCTTGCTGACACTTCTTTAGAAATCTGCACGTATTAAATAATGAGTTAAAAAGAAATTATAGCAAAATTACAATTCACTTCAAACAGAGTGACAATTTTTGATCACTGGAGCTGGATTCTGGGAAAAACTGCTCAAAAAATTTTAATAAAATTTCCTGGGTACTCGTACGCCTCAACAGTCTTAACCATTCTAAACATCTTTTAATGCTATAAAAAAAGCTCCCCCAATTTGCTGGTATGACCATTTCCATCAGTGGGTGTGTAGGTAAGGGCCCCGTCACACCTTGACAATTTACCCAGCATATGCCAACCATAGTTTGCGGACGTACGTCTATTACGGAGCTGTCACACCCTGATGATTTAACCAGTGTATGCTGAGAACCCCGTTTCCACTGCGTGGTTCACGTCCGTACTGCACACTGTGATACATGTCAGAACAGTTACGTCTGTCTTTGTCGACAGAACCCTTTTGTTTGGCAGGTGGAACACTTAAATATTGACGAGCACGTCATCAAGCACATGTATGTTGTCACGCACCGTCTGTTCGCCACACGGAGGCAAAACAGAGTAATTTAACATCCTTTTATTTTATTTTTGTCATGTTGGATCATGGGATTTATTTTCTTTGCATGTTGAAGAATCGACTGCTGGCTGTGGTAAATGCTGACGTGAATGAATGAAGCGCTGCGACTCTTTCAACTTTTAAAATAAGCTAGTCTTGCTGTGGAGCAAAGTGACGGTGTGCTCTAGCTCAGGCTGAGAGATGCACCTGGAGCAGAAAACCACTGAGGGACTTACTTTAAAACACTACGTTTCTTCAGCTACGACAAGGAATTAGTATTTTCAGAAGTCGTTTTCCAAAATCAAGATGCTTTATGTGGATAAGTTATCAGGCTGTGATGATGAATCCAACTGAAACTAACAGGTAAGATTAAGACTCCATATTTACTCCGTGTGGGAATGGTTTTAGTATTTGAAAGTCTGTTTGCATGAGGACTGCAGCTTTAAGGCAATGAATGGACAGCATCAATGGGTGTATTCTGACTTATGAGTAACTTACAAGAAACGTGCGTTATCACATAACTTACCTACAACTTATGTTCTGCATATGCGAACATATGAGTCGCTGGCATACGTCAAAAATATTGTGCATGCCCAAAATATTCTGAGGTACTCTGCGTATTATGATTTATCAGTGAGCTTCAACATGATCTTAACTTACACAAAACTTACTCATAACTTAGACATACGCCAGCATTTTTAACGCACATGCCATCATATCCTGGCTAAATTGTCAAGGTGTGACAAGGGTATAAACTTTGGAAAAACAGTGGTACACACAGCGCATGCACATTAGAAATGTCGATTTAGCTTATTCAGAACTCATTCCATGCCAATTCAACAAATGGGTGTTGCATCACATTCTCAGATTCCTCTCAATTTTTTGTGCATTATGTGAATAATTTTATTAGGAAATGCAAAGTAAAATGATATCTATGGAGGATAGGCAGGTATGGCCTGCTCAAAAACCTGTAGTACCCCTAAACTTAATCCTCCCCTAGGAATTCAATGGTTCTAAATAATCTAATCTAATAATCTAAAATATATATACCAGATGCTTACAAAAAGCTTTTGAAAGTTAGAAATACTCAATATTCTGCACATTAAAATTCCTGAATTTGCCCTTTTATTTCACTTCCGATTATATTTTGGGTTTTATGGAGGCATATTTGATGGCAAATAAATGTGAACACACTTAAAAAAGATAATATGTTTTCTTAACTAATGAAAGTTCTACCAAGTTATGGTTTTAAAAAGTACAAATAATGCTAAGTTTCAGTTAGAATGTCCTTTAAATTGGGCCCTGGATGCAAGACAGCTGAACTTCAGGCCACCAGAAGTGCATGTTGGATAGGTGATACTGAGTCCAATGTTTTTTTTTTTTTTTTTTTTGCTGAAACTAGTACATCTGGAGTTTTTGTGGTATTCTTTTGAAGTTTGTTCCATGCACCTAAGATCAGCAGCTGATGAGTACAAGTAGCCTTTATTCCAATCCTTCAGTTTGTTTTTAGGACCTAGATATACCTCACCACCCTTCAAGGAGATCTGGATATACAGCCATAGGATCTTAGTTTACGTCACAAGACATATCTGAATTCAATATTGGTCTATATAGCTGATTTCTTTCATATAGTGTAAAAAAGAGTGATAATCTGCTGAGATGACCTTGTCCAACTGCTTCCCTAAAGACTGCTGGATGCTCAAAGGAGGAATGCCATAAATTAACTTACAGAGAAAGACTGTTTTGAAGGCGTTCTCTTCCTACACAGATAATGACCAAGAACTTATGCAAATGCACAGTAGGTCAGAAATACCTAGAGATGCACTAAGTATGCCTGCATCATGAAAAACTTTATAATGACAAATATGAATTTCTACAGAAAGCTTGCTGTGACCCTTTTAATTGTCATAAAGCCGGTGTCAAAAAAAGTCTGTGCACTTTGGACATTACAGCAGCTAAAACATTGATTTCAAAAGGACATACAAATTGCAAGCCTGGCATGAAGGTCTATGCCAGATGTTCTCAGAGAATTGATACATGTGAAGAGAGCAGCATGTCAGAGGACAGTCAGACTGACACGTGGTATGTTCTGGAAGACAGATCCTTAGCATCCTCGCCTTTGAATGAGACCCTGACTGCAATAGGTTGCTCACCTTTGAAAGTGAGCAAACTAAGCCAGTCACAAGTTGACACATACACTCAGAAGAAAGTAGCAAAAGCTCAAAAGGGATTATCAGAGCAGCTGGAGGCAGTAGGAGGCACAGCTACTACATCACATGAGTCAGCAGCTCAGAATGAGTGTGTCTGTCAGGACTACAAGCTGTTATGGGCCTTTCACACTGAAAGCTTCATAACACCTCCCAACGCTTTGATGCCTCCCAACACTTTAACGCGTCCAACGCGTGACGTCAGACACTTCGCTTCGGAAGCAGCAAGGAGGTGGAGTGCGGCTACGTCACACTCTGGCTGTTTCCACAACCTGAAAAAAGTTCAGCGATCGCCATCTTGAATTTGCGTCGCTCGAACCACAAAAAAGGTTTAACAAACAGCAGTAGAACGATTCTCCCATCACCCTGCTGGGAGAAGCTTTTTTTCAGCTACTTTTCGGAGTGACGCCGGCCGAGGGGAAAACTGACGACTTGGTGGGATATCGATCGAACCGCGACAGCGGGCCAACCCGCACTGAGAAGCCGGCCTTCAGGCATCATCTCTGGGCAGACTGAGGCAGGCAGCCGGGGGGATGGAGCAAACCCACTCAGTCCGAAGTCTCCCACTTTTTGGATATATGCGAAGTCTCAGTTTGCCCAACGGAGTTTAGTTCTGCAGCTTTATCGAGGTGAGAATAATGTAAAAATAAAACGTGACGTTTACTGAACTGCTGTGAAGGCTTAATGATCTGCTAACGTTAGCTTAGACTTTTAGCACAGTTGATCTGAGTGAACACTTTAATTTGTAAATGGTTCAATCTTTTTTATGTTTACCAAATAAAGCTACAGCTTTTTTTTCCAGAGACCACACAGGCTCAACTTTAAATAACTTTTTTCGGGCGTTTTTTCCATTGTTCATATATATATATATATATATATATTATATATATATATATATATATATATAAACTGTTTAGTGTTTCTTTATATTTAAAGAAATATTTTTATTTCTCCCAATCAGGAGCATTTGCTGTGCAGACAACCAAACTTCCATTGATTAGTTGAACACCACGAAGTCCAGTCAAAAGAAAACATCTGTGCTCTTGAAAATAGGACAAAAGTGTCTTCAGCAACACCACCAGAGTTCAAAGCTGCAGAAGAGACCTTCATCTGGTCCCGGGAATCCAACATAACATCACCTGCATCTAAATAAAAGGCACTTTGACTAGCTACTATTTTATTATTTTTTAAAAAGCTGTTTCATTTTATATTTTAACAATAAATGAAAAGATCATTAAAAATGTCCACGAATCAAAGTCCAAAGATATTTGCACAGGTAGAAGCTCTCCACTTATTGCGCTCAAATTCATATTTTAGAAATGACTCTGTCCTGATAACATTCAAAGCAATTACATATTTTGGCAAAATTACAAGTTGAAATGACCATTAAAAAAATTCATCATGACGTTTATGTCACAGAAATCCTACTTTACAATCACACTGCAGTCACTGATAAATTATTTCCTGTTGCATTTATAATAAACATTTGTATTTATTTACAGTGTCTGTTTTTATGGTTGAAATGAGATATAAATAATCTACCAGACTTTAAAAAATGTACAAGTTTCCGTGTTATTTTATTTGTCTAAAAATAAATGTCCCAGGTTCCTTATGTTAAGTCTAATCTGAAATAACAGGTGGTTTTAATTTACAGATGGAAGGTTTCTAAAGAACCATTTATTGATTTATTTAGCTATTTTAATTACAAGTGTTCAAAACTTTAACAGTAATCAGAAATTCTGAGGTAACAAACAACAAAAAAACATTTCCAAGTATTTTTCTTCAGAAAACTGCTCTATAAATGAGCAGTCCACGTTTCTGTTTTTGTATAGATCAGTGGTTTCTGCACCAATCCGTTTTGTACAGATCAGTGGTTTCTGCACAGATCCGTTTTGCATAGATCAATGGTTTCTGCCACTACTCTTCCGTGTTTTGGCCCGACGCATCGTTCCTATTGGACAGCGCGAAGCTACGTCACGGCTCAGCGCGTCGAAATTTGGATTGGATTGAACTTTGACCACGTCAGCCTGCCGACAAGCGGCAATACGCGCTCCTGTCAGAAGCGTCGTTTTAGCTCGGCTTTTGACGCGATGCTCCTGACACGTCTAAAAAGCAACGTGTCTCATTGAAAATAATGCTTTTTAGACCGATTTGTGACGCTTCTGACACGTCTGATGCTTTCAGTGTGAAAGGCCCTTTACTGGATGCGCTCAAGGAGAAACAGGTCCCAAGGTATCATTTTCCTGTAGAACCAAAGTGTTAAGCCTTTATTTCTGTTAAAAACATCTTTAAAAACATCTTGAACATTTAGAGGTAACATAGACAATGATGGATTCTTGGAACAACAGCCATCAGCCACTGTTACATTTGTTGTAAACTGTTCTACATGCAGAATTTGGTACCTCTACTACCTTTCCCACATCCCATTTTTTGTGTTCAAATATGAGCTATTTTGTTATCAGCATCATAAAAAAAAACATTGATTTGAGTGTCAAGGAGATAAGCAAGCTGTTACATTACTATGCACATTAAAAGGTTCCACATAACACTTTTAAGCCCTGACTATCACTAATTGTGGAGCTGCAACTTTCCAAAATGGGCCTTTCTACCTAAAATGTCGATTTCCGAGTAGTACATTTAAGACAAACATTTTATAACCTTGAAATTAGCCATCTCATAAAGCTGAAACTTTACAAACCATCTATTCTTATATTAGTAAAGCTACAAAAAAAAAGTTTGAAAGAAATCAGGGGAGGTCATGCAACAAAATTTTCTCAGATTTGTTGATTTGAGATAGAATGACTATATTTCATTAGAAAAGCTGCTGTTTGGCACTATTCTGTTAATGTAGTGTATGAATAAAATAATTTTAGGACTGAGGCTGTAAGAATAGAAAGTAATTTCTGTATACGTTACCATGGCTCCGTTCTGTGACATCAATAGGGTGCCAGTATTTGTAGCTCCCTCTGGGCCAATGGCTCCACCCCTTGCACTCATGCCCATCATTTGACCATGGTTACCAGTGGCGCCTACAGAGGCTTGGTTATAGCCATCTACACGCAAAATGGAGCATTGGTTGGTCATTCTGTGGCTGCATATTACGTATCTAATCATTGCCTCGTAAGAGCTGTGCTAGCCAAGTACTGCAGCTCTATGAGAACAAAACTGAAATTAACATTGGCATTTGGTCAAGTGTGAAATAATTTTTTCTGCTTCTGCGCACACCATTTGGGGAGGGGGGAGTTTTCATTGACTAGAAGTGCTAATTCATCGTGTTATTGGTTTCAAGTATCAATTTAGGTAATTTAATTAATTAATTTAGAGAGCAGTACTCATACAATCCCAACACAACCAAACAAACCAATGTTAATTTAACAGTTCTAACATCCAGCTGCTGTACTTTGCTATTACAGAGAACACTGTACAGGTATGGAATATAGAGGGCAAGTTATAAAAAGACAAAATGTGAGGTTCATCGACTGATACCTAAAATTAAAGGCAAAGTGCCAAAGTCCACATCTTCTAAGGAAACCTTGGATTGCACATCACCATCATACAAAGTTTAACCATATGGCACCATAGCAAAATTAGTCAGACAGGTATCAATTTGGTCCCAAACAACACCTGTAAAACTAGAACATCAATTTTTCAATAAAGATATATCCTGATGGAGAGAGAGGAAGACTACTGCATTTGTAGTAGGAAACAGCAGAATCAGAGTTTAAGATGACCAGGTGTATTTAGAACATCAACAGACACCCCCAATTTTCCTCTACGATTGTCATTAGCTATCCAGCACCCTCCAAGTGATGTACCCTTTAAAATAAACATCGAAATGAGGTACCTTTAAAATATACAGCACACAGATTACATTTTGAGCCTGTGTAGCCTCAAGAAACTCTCAAAAAGCCAAGAAGGTTTATTTTTGAACATAGAAGAAAAAGTAAAACAGATTTCAACAACTTGTGCAGATATTAACACACACACACACACACACTTCTGCACTCCACAGCAATCAGTTTGTCAAGAGAGAAAGTAGCACAGAAAAATTAACATACTTATATGTAAATTTTTAACAGTGTCTGTAGGAGGAAGTGCATGTGCGCAAGCAGGAGGTTTTGAAATTACCAGAGGTTAAGTCTGACCTCGCATGATACACGTACACGGGACGTACACACTAACATCTGAGGCGTTGTCCATTTTCAAAAAGAGCATTTTTATATTTAGAAGTGTTTATTTCTCAACAACCTTTACAAACTATATGAGAAAAATACTCAATTTATACATAAATAAGCTGTTTCAGAGCGTTTTTCAACATGCTAGATTATTTTATTGGAGAAGGGCAGCTAGCAGATGTCACCATGCATTTCTACTCTGATTGGTTGTCGCCATGTGCTTCCCAGCATCCCTCACGCAAGTCGGGGGAAGCCCCCACGATCTATGTTGGGGCTATGGTCATTATCTTAGACTGTATGGATCGCTGCCGAATGCAATTCAAGGCAGTCTGTTCTTGAAATTTTGCCCTTCAGAGGAACTGTTTAGCTTTTTCTAGAAAATGTAAATTTTGATCATACTGGCAATGCCATATTATGAATCCCCTATTTAAAGGCTAACAAATAAAATTATAGAGGTGCCAAAGAAAATTCTTTTTAAGACTTAAATCTTAAAAAACCCAAAAGACTCACACTTCTAAAACACACACTAAGTATCTCAGAATGCATCTGCAAATGTAAAATGGAGCCTGAGATTAACAGATAAATTGCAGCATCATCAGCATTACTAAGAACACTGCTACATGCAATCATAGTGAAGAGGGAGTTCAAAAAGTTTCTTAACATACCAGCTGCACTTTGTTCCAACTTTCACCTATCATCATGAACAGCAGCCAAAAATATCATGGATTATAAGCAGTCAAAAAGAGCTTTATTCCCATTTTGGCACGTATTATCCTTAGAGACAGAATCACAAGGCCAAGTCTGGACAGAACAGCTGGTTCATCCGGTTGAAAGGAACCAGTTGAAGTGGCTCAAGTATCTAAACAGGATATTGCCTCCCTTTCAAGACTCTCAGCACATCCAATGGGAAGGAGAACCAGAAGCAATACCGAAACATGGTGTAGAAATTAAACAGCCTGGAAACACCCAGGTGGGACAGGAGAATGAAGCTGATGTGCGGGGTACCTTAATTAGTCTGCTGCCACTGTGACTCAATTTTGTCTCACTGAGACAAATTGGCAAATGAAAACTCAAGCACCAGACCACAATATCAAGCCTAAAAATGATCATAAAGCTGAAGCAACACTGCTTGTTGTGACCTGATGCTGCTCCCTCAACACAGGCAACCAGTGAACACAGTCACTACTTCAGTTCAGAAATCTCACACAAACGCCACTCAGTGAGTGCAGACCAGCATCTGTAAGATTAACAGAGCAACCAGATTTCTGGTCTAGTCTTGAAGGTGTTTGACCATTCAAATCGCATCCTCTAGCCTCAACCAGTGGTCCTCAAACTGAGCCAGTGTAGCTAGAGCACTGATGACTTTTGAGGGTTAACTGCAACTGGCGTCAAATGAAACTGAAGCAGCAATATGCAAAAGAGTTTATTAATCCAATAATACAAGCCTATGAAGACTTTATTAAGTATTTGACATCATGACATTTAAGATGTGTTCACATTCCAGACTCAAGTGAACTGAATCCTTTTTTTTGGCAGATGTCTTCATTTGAATGGTTGAAATTCAAATGACCTGCAAACTATGGCCACTTATGCCATTGTCTTGATCAAAAATAATACAACAAAATGGAAAGCTCACACCAGTCAAGACCATGCATCTAAAAAAAACAAAAAAAACATGCAGGTGGCTAACACTAACAGCCATTCAATGTGGACACAAGACCGCCAGAAGCAGCCCCAAACATGTCCAAATGAACAGCAGTTTTCAGCCTGTTAGCATAGTGACTTATTTCAAGCTTTGTTAACCTGATATCATAAGAACTTTTTGAGAGTCACCATATCTACAACACACCCAGTTTTTGGTCTAGGTTCCTGGTTACCAACCAAGTCTCAACCATACATTACAATACAAAGCACAAGGACCCTCAAGACATAAATATTTGTTACTTGCAAAGGTATTTGGTGTCATTAAACACTTCGGTCCAGGAACTTCATAAAGTAATCCAGCATAAGCAAATCCAGTAGTGAAAGCTGACCTTAAGACACCTTATTTGCATAATATACAATGTTGCCCTTTCATCCCTTCCAAGAACATTAAGAATATATAACATCCATCAAGGGGAACATAGTCAACCAAACTGAAACCAACAATTCTTTGTGGAAACACAAACATCTCCACTGCTGACCTGAACCACCGTTTGGATTCGAGAGACGCACTCATCTGAACATTAACTACGCCTACCACATTCGATACAAATGTGTCAGCACATCACTGATGTATAAAATATGGATTCTAAAGCTGCTACCTCTCTGAAATTGAGTCAAATAACTGCTGAAGGAGGGAGGGAGAGGGAGAGAGAGAGAAACCCACAAAAAGCACATTTATTTTTAAATCAAATGACAAGCAATATGTATGTTTCATTCTGATGAGCAGTTAAATTATATTAAATTTTGTTCAAAGTATTGTGTGAGGTGTCTTTGTCCCAGGTCACTGCCTGTATTTTGGTCTTTTATCAGCAAATCCAATTTCATGCATATATCATAGCGAGAGTGCAAAGACATTTTCCAATAGTATTCACACAGTAAAATAAAGTAATCATAAATATGCATGTGTACACAAGCCCAAATACGCCAGAAGGAGAAAGAACGCACTACAGAGCTAAATTTTAAACATACCAACCGTATATGTGTTATACAGAAAAGTCACAGAACCCCCACAATCACACTCATCAATGAGAAATACTTTTGGTAAAAACTGTTCAAGAGTTTCCTCAATGAAGGTCAACAAAGTATAAAAGACACAAATTTGTTTAGGAAGGTGATGTGCAATCCAAGGAGATGTTTACGTAGTGAGGAGGAAAACATGAACCTCAAACAATTTGTCCCACTTCAACCATTATGGTCTGCAGATACTGTGGGTGCATCCAGCACAGAATGGCTCCTTTGTAACTACAAAAGTTGATGAATACCAATTTAATTCAGTATCTATACACCAGTTTGACTGATTCAACAGCTGCAGTTTTCTCCAGTTTTGATGCAGCTGATTTATTTTTGACACAAAAGTGTCGACCTTAAAGTAAATGTGTGGGCTTTATTTATTCAAGCTAAATGAAGCATGAACTTCAATGGATGTACATATACTAGGCCTACCACAATAATTTCTGCTGGATGACATATTACCTTAAAATAAATGAATAAATCATGAGAATCAATAATATCTTGATAATGTCAATGTTATTTTCAGGTCATTTTCTGCCACTGATATAATGATATAGTATAATAATGCTTGCCCACCTTTTCAAACACTGGTGCATCATCTGCGGCTAATTATAAAATGATTAACACTGAGTATGCAACACTGTACACTGCCTTGTTTAGAATTGCATTGTCGGACAAACGAATGCTTAACTATCCAGGAGAGGGAGTGGGGTGGGGGGCAGGGTCCCCCTCTCTAGTGTGTCTTAATTGAGAGAGTGGCGTAAACTCAGAACATGGCGCCATTTTAGTTCCAACAGCGTTGAACTACTGAATGAACCTTTTATATTTTCAACAATTTTTTTTTTAAATCATTTGACCACATACAACAACACATCCAGGTACAGATGCTATCAAAATAAATATTAAAAACAGTTAAGCTATCAAATTTACATAAATTTGCAATTTATGATTTATTTAATTAATTTAAGACTGATTTATGCAGCTGCAACTCTGTAACTCCGTGTTACGCACTGATGTGACACGGATGTGCGTGACAGTTTTAAAATTCTCCATCGCTGGATTATGCTTTATTCTGGACTAATGTGACCCTCAACAAGCTTTTCTTTCTGCAATCATCACCTCGGATTCAAAGGTAAGCTGTATATTTTCCTCTTTTACCCACTTTGTGCTGTAAATGTGTGGACTTTTCTGATCCATTTTTAAAATCAGTGTGCGCACCGCAAATACTATTATAATATGATAGCAGATGAAGCAGTGAAAGCAGAAAAGTGTCAAATCACAGCCTTCTGTGTCTGATTTAACTGGTGCACATCCAGGCTGCGGGTCAGAGTCTGAACACGGTGTGGGAAAAAAAAATAAACAGTTGGGCTTTTAATCACAGAAACGACTCCAGTCCCACTTTCCGCAAATCGGTGAATCTCACAGTGCTGAACTTTAATTTGTACCTCTGTTACTGTGCACGTCCAGACTGCTCGGGGCTTTTAATGGAAATACATTGCAATTGGATGGGACATTTTATTCGATGTGAGCGAAAAATCTGTTTTACAAAATCTGTTATATACGGTGTTTATTACATGGAAAACGATGCAAAAGTTTGTGACTTTTTTTGTCTGGTGACTGTGAATATCCAGTTTATACAATGATGTTTTAGGTGAATTTTACTGTACATGGGACTGAACAATAAATTTACCTCTCAAAACTTTGATGAAGTCGGCTTCCATCCCACACAGCTGACTTCAATTTTGCAAATTTTTCTTCAGTTCGGATCTGAAAGAAGTATGTACATCTTGAAGCCCCTGCTGTGTCTATTTGTGCATCCAAATGCACAGCAACCCAGCATTTTCAGCAAATAAATAAATAAAATAGCTGGATTTACATACAGAGAGATTAACAGTGAAAACTATTTGGGTCCAAAGATGGCACGAGCCACGTAACCAGATTTTTCAACTCGTCATATCGCCACACTCTCAATTAAGGCACACTACCCTTCTCCACGTCCACCTGCAGTTCTTGTTCCCAGTTAGGAAAACTGGATGTGATGGTGATGCTTAAGGTGCATTTTCAGTTTGGTCGTATTTACAGTTTTCTTTGTCACAGTTTCCAAGCATATAGTGCAGCAGATAACAGAATATTTAGAGATGAATTCTTCAAATAGTGGTGCAAGGACCAAATCTGGCACAAATATTCCTTAGACATTACTTGTTTGAAAAAACAGACTGGCCACTTGAATTTTCCATAGGCGACCAGGTAGGTCGCAAAATCTAACAAAAGTGAACATGTGAGCTTGTTTTTTTTTTTTATTCCATAATAATAATTTCTTTGTTAGTGTACTGGCCAGTAGAATACCACACAGTTGCAAATGATCAGGCAATATTAAAATGATTGTGAAATGCAATTACTCATACTTTAAGCTGTGTTTTTCTTAAAATAGCTTTGAGGATGTGTGACTTATACACACAAAAACACACAGACACAAAAAATAATTACATAAATAAAACTCAATTTTCATATTGATTATTATTAAAGTTTAAATTCATTGCAGATTTAATTTATTCATTAAGTAATTGTTAATGCTTTTATGATGCATTATATGTGCCTAAAACATTTGCACAGTACTGTATACACACAACAGTGTACATATATATAACATTTCTTCCTAATTTTATAGCCATGTAGCCAAAATGGAGCAATTCTGAGACAGATGCACCCATAGTGATTTTAAGATGTACAGTATAATAGTTGGTCCCCAGCCCCTCACCCTGCCGTCACCAGAACAGCAAGAAAGTCATGGAACACAAGTTTGTTTCACTATTCCGATTTTTGCCTTTCAAGATTCAATATTACATGTAAAAATAAATACATAAATTCTTCAAATTCCAACTATTTAACCTTACATCTGATCTGCACACAGCTTAGGGTGAGAGCTTAGAGATCAATATTTCTTAATACAAATCCCGTCCCCACCCCAAAACAGAACCCCCTCAGTACATTATTTATGCCGTTTGTAAAGACGTGTTATGCCTCCATGTGTTCTGAATTGCATCCCAGGTGACTCCTTTATACCCAAAATGGTACAAACATACATTGAAGATTAATGTTACAAACTTCAGAAAGACACAAATTCATCCAGTTGAAAAGGAGCCATCTAGGAAGCAAGATAAGCAGTGCTGAAAAATGGCATTAAGACACTCATAACGGACTTGTCACTTGAACCAACTTTGTATCAACCAGGCCTCAGAGTCATGCCCGTACCTCCCATATTAATGGCTCCACGAGGGCCCAGCTCACCCCCTCTCATTTCCTGTTCCCTCTGGAAGAAGTGAAGAAGATCCTTCAGAACAAAACTCTGCTAAAGAACAGCTCCTCAGCAGATACCCTACTGTACAACAGTCACACTCAAACACAAAGTCATTACATTCTCACAAACTACAAACAGCAAAGTAACTGACTAATGAGGTTTTAGGGCTGTGCCCTTTATAATGACTAAATGTTCCAAGTTCTGTCAGCCCAAGGAACTGCTTTGCTCTTGAAACAATGGGCAAAACCTTTGTGATATCAACACAAACACTTCCCTGAGGCTGAGCGCTACAGTATAGGGGCATGGTATGAAAAATGAACAATTGTGAAAGAGTGTCCCTTTAACTTCTTTGTATGTACATTTTAAAAGCAGTTGTAGACTTGAAAAGTTTCCGTTTCACCAGCCACTGCTCAGTAGGAGGATGATAATTTTTAAATATCCATGCAATCTAATGGAAGAGATAAAAATGTTTACGTATAACATCTGCAATTGTTATACACTGCAAGTGGCCGGTGGAGTGTTAAGGCCTGAGCACTGAGTTGTTGGACCAATGACAGACAAGGCATCAATGACTATGTTTACATGTAGCCAATAACCCTTTCATAACCGGAATATTAGCAATAACCCGGTTGCGCACGGCCATGTAAACACCCGCAAAAACCCGAATATGCTCATATTCCAGTTTTTAAAAACTGGAATATGACCCCTGGGTTACTCCTTTTCTAATGCGAATATCAGCTCAAATAAATGCGCATCAGAATATCCCCATAGAAAGGAACATTATTTTGTGTTCTGTGCATGTCCTATCCGCAAGGAATCTTCGTCTTTTGAGTACAGCAACTACTTGTATGCGGCACGCGCAACCCACTGGACAACACAGAAGCAGAGGTAAACAAGCATGGGGAAATCCAGACCCGGCAGCACAGTGCCACACTTTTGGAGCGAGGAGGAAACCGAGTACTTCATTAGTATCGTGAAAGACATGAATACAATGTCTTTTATTGACGGTAGAAAGTACCGAGATAGCGACATTTACAAGGTGACCGAAAAGTTACGCGAAGCAGGATTTGCACGAACGCCAGACCAAATCAAGCACCGGTGGAAGATGTGCGTCGCTGTTTAGATGGGGATATTCCCAAATACCAATGACCATGTATACAGGAGTAACTGTCTGCTTAAGCATGTAAACAGGTTATTCCTAATGATTCAGAAACTGGAATATTGACCTTATCCCGAATATTAACAGCATGTAAACATAGCCAATGATGTGTCTGCATTCCAAATTGTTGGACCAGTGACATGCAACCCCCCCCCCCCCCCCCCCCCCAAAAAAAAACACAAAACACATTGCTGTTAGATCATTAAGCCAATTTTGTTGTTTTTTTTAAGCGAATAGTTTTAATATGCTTGCTGAACTGCAGATGTACAAACTGGCAACATTACCAGCCCTTGCAGCAATAATTTCAGATCAACTATAACTGTGCAACTAAATGTTGAAATATACCAATAAAGTGGATTTAAAGGCAGTACATCATTTATTTAAGCTAAGTAACAAGTTATGACCTTCAAAATGGTCTTTAATTTTGAGATGGACCCCCCCCCCCCCCCCCCCCCCCCGAATTTCAGCAACTTCAGCTGTATATTATGTATGGCTTGACAAATCAAGCAAAGCCAGAAAGTAGCAGACAAAATTCATGCATCATATCACATATTGCATTAACTGCCCTTGAACATGCCACAGTACATCTACACAGTGACCGAGTCAGGCTGTGTTCATAACGCTCCTCTAACACCTGGTCGCATTTGGTGCTATATCTGGCTGGCCTGCAACTCAGCAAACCCTGGATTACTTCCATGAACAGTTGTGTGGTTGCACTCTGTGTAGAGTCTTTCAGAGCAGGTGCACCAGTTGGCAAAAGCCAGGAAAAGCCCCCCCCCCCCGCAAGACTCCAAGGTGCCTTGACCCAACCTGCACTCAACTTGAGACAGTCTGTGGTAAAACTTGTGCAACTCCGGGCAAATACACTCCAAAAATCAACTTGGCATATCACAAAGTACCTTTCTGTGCTCTGTGTACAAACTGGATGACAAGTTGCACCAAGTCCACACTGATCCACCAAGACTGAACACTAGTTAAACCAAGGCATCCAGGAATCTATCCACGCACCTGAAGATTTTTGAAGGTGTTCAAAACAACTGAGTTTAACGAACTTTGCTGACTTGCACCAAGCCCACGCATGCCTAGGTCAATCAGATGGCTTCAAGACTTCAAGAGGCGCCTCAGGCCAACACAGCTAGATACACCACAAAACTGCTCAACAGAAGCTTTAGGGCAACTGTGAGCTTGGAGTAAAAGGGAAATGATACAGATTTAAGGAGACATCATTATCGGATCTCTCATAATTACACATTCTATTATAACATCATTATGGAAAAAATTCATACAATAGCTTAATTATAACCACACAAACACACTGCCTCATGCATACTAACACAGAAAAAGTAAAAACAATTCAATAAATTTCGCTTGGTTGATTTAAGTACGGCTTCAGATCTACAACCACTGAATTTAAAATTTTTCTTGACAAAGTTTAATCAATCAATGAAATCATCTGAACACCAATAATCTATTTTTTTTAGTAATATTCATATTTCCACAATTTAAGTTCAAACTATTGCATTGAAATACAGTTATTGCATGTTACTCCAAACAGGTAAGAAGTACATTTTACAATTATCTCAGTCCATCAATGCAGTTATTGCTATTGGTTTTAATTATTTCCCTGAGGAGGTAAAATATACCATCAGTTGTCAGATTATATTAACCTAATAGCTTGTGAAGTAAATGTAATTTGCTCCACTAACCTCATTAAAATACAGCAGTACACTCAGCAAAAAGGCAATAAATCTTAAGGAGTCCATGCATAATCTTTGTAAGACATTAGAACTATAACAAACACCTAGTAATACCAATGATATATGGAAGACACAGGCAAACTGTAGCACTGGTCAAATCTACCTTTTACATTACAATGAAAAAGTGGATCATGTATAAGATATGGGGTGAGGGTCTTTTCCTACAATGCTGATATTACTCCATTTAGTCACACTACAGCAATGACACATGGAGTGCCCTAATGCATCATTGCTGGCACTTTAACAAATCTTCATATTGCATTTCTTGGTCAAATCATGTATTCAAAGATTTCTTTTTCAAAACTTTCTTTCATGGATGCATAAAATAATTCACAGTCATGTATGAATTCTTTCAATCATCAGCTTTGGCATTCTATCAATGCAAGTAGTCTATTATATTAAAGATTCATAAGCCTTGTTTGCCTTCAACACTTCTAAATTCAGAGATTGCCATTATGTATTCATTGGTTCTAACACAAACATAATCATCTTAAAAAATATATGAATACCTGAGATGTGCAAAGCTAAAAAGCAAGAAGTGTTATGTTACTTTTGATTCCACTTTGTCCCTTAAAATGCCTTTTCTAGTGCATTAAAAAATAAAGCAAAAATTTGAACATTCCTGTAATACTCACCTTAATTCATTGACTTTCTGTATATGCAATATCTGACTTTTTGCTGTTGACATAAAATACTTTACATGTCAACTCTTGTGTGACAGATCTGGGAAAGCCTTGTGTACTGTCTCTTGACCTGCGTTCACAAATCTCAAACCTTCTATGTACCCCAAAGATGAAAAACTTTACTACACTCTTTCTGAATGACTTGCCTGCTGACAAAACAATGAATCGTTCAAATTGTGAATACAAAAACATCAGTGAAAAATTGTGCTTTATATTCCTCTCGTCCTCCCTTTTGGGGTGTTATATTTGTCTTCAATTCTGGTCCTCCAGAGATCTGGGAGTTAGAGGGTCCCGTGCAGCATCTTAACTGTTCCTAGACTTCATTCTTCTTGGCAAAGATGTCAGATATATGTAGCTTACCCAGAACCTGCTAGAGCCATGCTCATTGTTTGGGATCACAGACCCACAGGCACTTATTACGACGGGGCCGCTATGGCCTTTACCTTCTATATCTTCGCTAGTTCTTCTTTCAGTCCATTATACATGTTGATCATCTCATGCTGTTTGTTGTTGCATATCCACCATGATTTCCCTTTTGTGGTCCTTATCATATTCCACTATGTCTGTCTGGAACTTCAAGTCCCTCTGCACCTTAGCTCTGTTATTCTCAAATACCTATGGTGAAGCTTTCCACTTGGATTCTGGTACTCCACTCCTTATTTGCACAGATGTTCTATACTATCTCAATGTCTCCTCTTTTTCACCTCAAACCTCTGATTTACTGAAGCACCCACCTAGCAGTTTGTCCCTGGTGTACTCCATGACCCCCACCACAAGGGGTACATAATCATCTGCTGGTGAGTATTAAATGACTAATGCGTTCATCATCTTCCATTTGTGTATACACCATCAGATCTGTCCAGTGGATTATCACTGACTACTTTATGGTTTACCAACTCTGGGGCCTGTATCCTCCAGGAAACTGAGAAGTCTGCATTCCTTGGTTTGCTCCTCCTCCTCCTTTGGGTGGCACCTGAATTTGTCTTCTTTGACATGTAGTGTCAGTTTCCTCAGACGAGACAAAGTATCTTCGTCAACAACCATTTTTTTCATGACAAAAGAGACGAGGACAATACTACATCAGTGTCTAAAATGCTGACTAACATGAAATTAACATGCATTGTTACTGACAAAAAAAAGATGACTAAAATGTTTTGTAAGAAATAAAAACAGAAATAAAATCTCTCTCCATTTTCATCAACAAGCTCTTACGCTTTGAAAATGTTTCCAAAATCTGTTGCATTCAGCAGAATTCTTGCTGATGCCGCCCTGATGCAAAATCATCAAGGCTGGATGCAACAAATAAAATGCACTGCGGGCACATTTGAGAATGTGCGGGGTGCCCGTGTATTCAAAAATCGGTTTTAAAAATGATATAATCTCTGTTTTGTTTGATTCTCCTGCTGTCAGCTTGTCCATCTCCTTGTCTGCAGGAGGTGTCATCCTGCTGCGTGTTTGAGCATAGATCTGTAAAGGCCACTAGAGTGGACACGAGCCTCCAGAATGTTAACTAACATTTTTTCTTACAAACCAGGAACCTAATAGCCAAACCGTTTGTGTTTAATAACTGCGCATTTAAAAAGAACCGCACCAGTTACAATAAATTACATTACATATCGTTGGATTAGTCAAAAAATAAATAAATTAAAAACATGCTGAAGAGTAAATTCATCCGATGTCAATGACAAACATTTAATAAAAAAAAATAGCTTACATTTGCACTCTGTCTCAAGGTGTTCAAGAGTCTGATTAGCTCTCTAAGGTTCAGATTAAAGTTACTGTGTGTAGATTTCTAAACAGCAGCAAACACTACATCCACCCAATATCAATTTGTTTTACCATTATTTACATAACATAAAAACAATAATGAAATATGAAGTGCAACATTTGGGTTGTTAAATCCTCCACTGCATATTTTTTCAAACAGACCAGGGTTTATATGGGGAGATGGGGTGAGACCTCGAGTATTTCACAGCATGTGAAATACCGTATGTGCCGTACAGATGCATGCAATCGTGCATTTTACCTTTTGTGAAACAATCCATAGAAATTACCCCAGGTTATTTTAATATTGTGTGAACTAGGGGTCTATACCTGATCACGGTATTATCAAAGTACCAGTATAAGACGATTGGTACGCGTACCAACAATCTTGTACCCATATTTTCGATATATCTGCTGGATGTGATGAGCCATTACTCTGCAGGTTCTGCAGCAGCTCAGAGCTGAAAAAAACATTTGCATCATCTCTGTCTCACAACGAACAAGACCAGCGCATTTGCTCTGTGTTTTAGCAGCACAGGGCTCTCCACAAGCAATGGCACAATGGCTCAGCGCCATCACGTTGGGTCTCACCACCATCATGTGGATTTTCAAATTTAGGGTGTTCCTTAGCTGTTTCCCGGGTAATTGTTTATTTTTTCACATCCATACGAGTTTCGGGGCATTCCCGGACTATAAGCCCCAGAGGTCGGGGAAATCTTCAGTCAATACAGGAGCAACGCGTGCACTTGAACACAGCCTGAGAAAAACTTTGCTGTGGAGTGCTCCTTACACCGGTTATGCGCATGCTTCTTGTCTTCTTTTTGTTGTAGGAGCGTTACAGCATCACACACCGGCCTGGTGTATTTACTACAGCGTTTTCAGTGGGTATTTTTTTTTAAACAGTGCCATGTTTACACAGCATAGGAAAACATCACATCTGCTTTCATGTGGACAAGGCCTTAGTTTGTAATTTTAAAACATTTTTAGATAAGATGTAAATCTGAACTTGCAAGAAATGCTCTAAATTCCTGGGGACCCTGCAAGTTTTTCTGTCAGTCTGTGCACATCCTCTGGCTGTGTTAGTGCAGTGCTGACAGCAGCTAAAAATAGAGCAACACACCTGTGGCAAGTAAAAAACAACAAACAAAAAACAAATAAAGACTTAATGCCCCCCCCCAAAAAAAATCTTTTCCTGAGGATGGCACAAGATAAAAGCACAGATAGAAGCTTCTTACCTGTCAATCAGGTTGCACTTTCCACATAAATACACAAGGTCTTCATTCTTTGTGTTCAGAGACTGTGCAAACCAGGGGTTCATCCAGATGGAAAGTGGACACAACGGCCCCCCACAACACCCTTAGATTAACGGCCCACTTTTGAAGACATTTTTATACTACTACTACTACTATTAATAATAATAATAATAATAATATTTTCAAAAATGAAAGTGTTCAATCGGCATTACCCTGGGCCCCAAGTGGAATTGATGGGCCATACAAAAATATAAATTTTTAATGAATTAATTTTCTGCATAACTAAAGTGGGATGTGAGGTGCCATCATTTTTTTTTTTTTTTTTTATTTAACAATGTCTAAGCTCGGGCATAAGTGGTTCCATTTGGGGATGTAGCATTCAAATCAGATTGGTTGGGGGTTTCATCTTATCAAACAAACATGTAGGTTGTGATGTACATTTGGGATAGGGTAAAATCAAAGAAAAGGTGAAAATGTGCAGAAGAAAATATTAATACAACACACATGGAGCACTGGGTTACAAATTCATGAATACATGTACTGATATCATGATGTGTAACACGTATTGGATGTCCACCGTATCGTATTGCGTTTTGAGAATATAGAGCCCAAGTGTGAACATAAAGATCTGTGTAAAAACAGTTTCCAATTACCTCAGGCATGGAAAAATGTAAAAAGATGCATTTAAAACACACTGTGTGTGTTTGGCTCAACTACTCTGAGGTGCGCAAAATAGCCCACAGCTCAGCATGCAGTTAAGCAAAAAAAGGAAGGGGGGGGGGTAAAGACAAACCAACTGCCTCACTACATCCTGCGTTCCTGACACCAGGGACGTTTTGTCAGGAAGGTAGGTGGGTTCAGTCCCTCCAGGAAGATGCGATGACATAATCTAGTGAGAGGTATAAACTGTATCTAAAGTCCACCTGGCATGGATTTTGACTATATCGCACTAATTTATAGAGTAGGGTCACATGGAGACGGGTTTAGGCGTATCTGCAAAAGTTTGGTATCGTATGGGTGTTTCGTCCACATGGAAAATGGGTCTCAGAGTGGAAAAAGCTCAAAACGGCGCCTTTGCATTTTCGTATGTACAACCAATACACGTGTTTTGTGTGATAGCCCCACCTCTCTAACCTTAGCCTTAACCCCGCCTGCAAGACATCGCGTAACAACAACGGCGGACTACAAACTTGTATTCGTGCCACAAAAGCTACTAAACGTATAGTCAACATTTTCCGGTAGTTTAGTCAATTTATAATCATCCAGTGCGACTTGAAGCAGAAGTTCAACACTGTTGTCGATACACGCCAACGTCTCAGCTGCTGCTTATGAAAATGCCCCCCCCCAACACAAATTTTTTTTTCCCCCTACTGCTTCTATTAGGTGAGTGAGAGAGCACTCAGCTGCTTTCTGTTCACATAAAGACTCGCTCAGCGTCTACCATTTTCAGCTAAAATAAAGCAGTGAATCAGAGAATTTTTTTTCTTTCATGATTGCATCACAGCGGTTATGTTGGAAAACAAACACTGACAACCAGCAGTACAAGCTCCTCCCTCTCGTCTTTCTGCGGCCATAATGTATGCAACTTTCACAAGATGGACATTTTTAGACCAAGGACTACCATATAACTTAATTTAGGCCATTCAAAGGAAAGAATATAGGCACCACTATTTTTAAGAGGAAACAAAAGTAAAGACGTACACACTCCCTAAAGGTAGAGACCACTACATTATGATCTATTACAAGAACTGAAATAATCAAGGACAATACCTTGAAATATGCATGATTAGCAGCATCGATTTCTATTTAATCCTTAGATGGCGGATGCAGTCTGAGTTGTAACCATGCAGCCTCCATCTTGCTCAGCATTATTAGGCATTCTCAGGCATTAGATTAAATAGAAATCGATGATGCACTGACTTAAACTTGGATTAAAGTGATCTGAAAATACTGTTTTGTGCAGCATTCAGGTGCAGCAACAAGCTGTCAAAGGATTGTGGACTGAGCTTTAATAAGTGAGTATTATATTAATATTAATGATGTGGTGAAATTACTAAAATTGCTGAATAAAGGTTAGAAAATTACGTATTTTTTGTGTCGATCTGTATTCTGTAAAGTACAGACTTCAGTTTTACTGCCTGAATGCTTTGTCGTGAGAAATCTCTCACCATTTGTTTAGCGATTCAACTAGAACACCGTTTGTTTAGCGATTCAACTAGAAGTCACACTTTCAGAAGTCTCAATTTATCCCATTTTAATTAGCCTCAGGTTATTTCTTCACATCTGGTTTTCCATGCTGAAATATTCTGTAAGAGCAAATTCATTAAATGGAATTGTTTTTCTCTGAATTTGGTGGGTGACATGATAGCCACTATATTCTGCTACTAACATAAGAATATACACGAATTAGGGATGGGACCGATCTAATCCCAGATCGGTATCGGATTCCTGAAGCCGGGCTGTTTGAGAGAGCTCTCTTCCGCAGTGTTTTAGCTGTGGTTAGCGGCAAATTTCTACCTGGCTCTCGGATTCAAATTGTCCATTCATCGAGCACAGATTTTCCGAAAAATTAGCTTAATTGTTGCTGAAAACGTGTGCTAAAAAGTTAGCCGCTTCACTGTCCCGAGACTGTCAAATGCTATGACATGGGTTAAAGCAATAAATTTTCATCTGACTGAAATCTTTTCCCGGCAAAAATAAATGCCAGCAATTGCCTAAAATGTGGCGTAGTGGGGGCACACACTCTTTTTTCCTCAAATACAATAAACACATTATACAGCATACAAATCTATTCTAAATAGCCTCGAAGCAGAGACAGACAAAGCATAAAAAGAATGCAAAACTTGAACATAAAAGGTACATAAAAGGGTGGTGGGGGCGGGGTGTAGTCTTGATTGTGAGGGGTCTGGGGGTGCACCCCCAGAACATTTTTTAAAGACCAAGTCAAATTTTGTGTATTCTGGTGAATTTTAACAGGTATGAAGCTATCTGAAACAAATAAAACTCACTTCAATCTGTGAAGTAAAAGCACAGTATTGATTATGGGGGGTCTGGGGGATCTCCCCCACAAATTTTTTAAAAGAGCAAGTTAAATTTTGTATATTCCGGTGAATTTTAACAGGTATGAAGCCCTCTGAAACAAAGAAAACTAACTTCAAGCTATGAGGGTCTGGGGGATCTCCCACAGAATTTTTTAAGAGAGACAAATTTAGCATATTCTGGTGAATTTTAATGAGTATGAAGCCCACTGAAACAAAGAAAACTCACTTCAAACTGTTAAGTAAAAACACTATTGATTATGGGGGGCCTGGGAGATCTCCCCCAGAAATTTTTTAAAAGAGCAAGTCAAATTTTGTATATTCTGGTGAATTTTAATGGGTATGAAGTCCTCTGAAAAAGAAAACTCACTTCAAACTGTTAAGTAAAAACACTATTGATTATGGGGGGTCTGGGAGATCTCCCCCAGAAATGTTTTAAAAGAGCAAGTCAAATTTTGTATATTCTGGTGAATTTTAATGGGTATGAAGTCCTCTGAAAAAGAAAACTCACTTCAAACTGTCAAGTAAAAATTCTTTGTCTTCTGTAGTATTTTGATTTGTTCTAATCCGGTGAATACACCAAATGGGTGCTGTGTTGCTGTACAGTCAAAATACAAAATTAGGTCCTAAAGCAACTGACAACGTTGTTCTGCTGTGCACAAAGTAACACTGTCGCCAGTTTTGAAAACGCATGCGCAATGAGAAACTCAAAACTGGTGTATTCACATTTAATCTGTAAAATGCTCTCACTTGTAAGAACAAACTGGGGCTGCAACTAACGATTATTTTAGTAAATCGATGAATCTTTTTTTTTTTTTTTTTTTTACTTACATGTGAGTTTTGCCATTATTTAAGTGGGTTATTATTAAGGCCTTTATCACGCAACATCAACGTTTGAGCTTGTAATAAAGTTATATTCTTGTCAAAAACATACCTTGAGTAATGTTTTGTTTTATTTTGCACATACATACATCACCGACACACCACAGAGAGATTTCCATCAGGTTTCATCCGATTAAGCTCATTTTTAGATGCTTACAGCCACTATCTCAACCACTGACAACATAACAGCAAGAGTCCACTAAAGTATTTTAAAGGCTTGACTAAAGTGTAATATGTGATCTTTAATAAGTTATTTTCATGAAAAAGACACAAATGTGCAGTTTACTGCATTTTATTTTTTATCTTGTGTAAAAACACAGCTTAGATGTGGTTTGACTGAAACAAATTGTCATTCAACTTAAATAAAACAGTTGTATATAGTTCTCGATTTACTTTACTTAGTCCACATTTCATTTTATTTTACCTTATGTTTATATTAGTTGTGCTTATACTCAAATCTCGTTGTAATGCAAATTACAATGACAATAAAGGCGATTCTGATTCTTCTGATTATTAATATATAAATAAAAAAATTACAATTCGTAATACATTTTACAACAACAAACACTACGCCATTAATTATTTATTATACAGAAAACATGCACACAAACTGTGCTGAGATGCAAACAGCGTAATGCTAACTTTACATTGAAAACGCCATAGACATGCTAACACGTTAGCATCGGTCCCGTTTTTAAGTTATAATACACACCTATCAACTGTTTTAGAAGACCATAACAGGTCGGTTTAATATAAAAAGTAAATATTACTCACAGACATATGCTCTAGGGTTTTAGCGGGGGAAAATTAAGATAAAGCGACAAACCATTGAAGCAGAGTCGGATCATTGCTTCATTGGTTCAAAGCAAAGCCACGCCTCACCAGTGTTGCCAGATAGGAAATATGCAACTATCATAACAAAACCTCACAATTATCGTATTTTTGGAGAAATTATAGTACACAAACAAAACGCAGACAACGTTGCTATTTTAGCGGGGGTTTTTTTTTTATTTCCACTGGTGACGGGGTGGGCTAAGCTACGTATGTGTGCATATGCAGCCAAAACAGTCTACATTACAGGTCAGTTGTCTTGGGCCCAGGGAGGGAGGGGCAGGGCCGAGAATTGGGAACTCATTACTTTGTATGGAGAGGGGGTGGGCTTTCAAATTACTTTGTCCTCGTGCCGGCCAAAGCTAGCAGCAGCCCTGTGTGTGGTGTGCCTTTGATGCCGTCTGAGTGCAACGCCTGCGAAATGATTCTTGGGTGTCAGAGAGAAATGCGTGTTTGGGCAACCAACTGAAATTATCGTACATTTTGGATTTTTTCCCATTATTGATCGTACATCGTACAGAGGGCAAAACTATCATACAAATACGATAATTATCGTACATCTGGCAACAATGCGCCTCCCTCTACTTGGGGAGTGTCTGCCAATGTTCCCACAAAGACAGGGAGGAGAAGAACCGTGGCTCATGGCAAGCAGTAAACAGAGCGGAGAGGAGTGAAAATTCACACAGTCCCTTTCTCCTCAGTCCACGCTGACACTGTGGCTGCTTTGATTAGTGCAGAATGGAATGGTGCTTTGACAGTGAGACTATCATATTTCGGCCCCAAAACACACATGACACCACATGCGCATGTGTGGTTACATTTTCCAAATGACGTAAATCCGTCGTGGTGACGGAGAACTTTAACCCATGTGCTATGAAAAGCCAGCTCAGCGTGCAGCCGAGGAGGAGCTGAACAGAGATTCTGTCCGCTGAAAGGGAAAAAAGTCTCCATTAAAATCCTGTGCGTGAGCGTCGATGATGATACACTAATTTTACAGTTGAAAGGCTTTGTGTTTCTCAAAAGTTCGAAGTTTGCACAGCACAAACACAGCTAAAGAGAAAGAAAAAGTGACAGACGGAGGGAGAGCGAAAGTGAGCAAGAGATCAACCGGGAGACAGAGAGAGCAAAAGCGAGAGCGGGAGAGAGAGCGAGAGCGAGAGAGCAAAAGCGAGAGAGCGAGAGACACAGAGAGAGACACACACACACACACACACACACACACACACACACACACACACACACACACACACACACACACACACACACACAGAGAGAGAGTGGGAGGGAGACAGAGGACTTAATTTTTACTCTAACACTTGCTTTGACAATGTAAACATAAGTCTCCCATATCAATAAAGCTCCAATGAAATTGAAAATTGAGAAGGACAGACAGACAGTGCTGTCTTTTCTCTTTAAATCTAGGCTTTCATCTTAGATGCACCTTCTGGCAAATTGTAACTGAACTTTCAGGTCTCCTTTTTAAGAAAATCCTCATATAAAGTCAACAATAATTAGAATAATAATATTAAAGCAAACAGAGCTCTAGTATCAGATCGGAAAAGTATCAGTATCGGCAGATATCCAAATTCAGGTATCGGGATCAGATCGGAAGTGAAAAATTGTGGCTCTGTACATCCCTAACATGAATGAGATTAATTTCTCTATGATATGCTCCATATTCCAAAGTAGTGCTTTCAGATCCAGCTGGAGTGGAGCGCATACGATCGGCGTTAACACATACTTAAAGGGAAAACTTCCATACCAACAAAGCTGGCGGGTGTGGCCATTTTGTTTAATTTCTTTTGAGCGCTTCTCTTGAGCACTGTGTAAGAGCAGCGCTGCAGGTGGGTTAAGAGCAGTCTTTAATATTAATATATTTAATATGATGCAAGTGTGCAAAGCTCTTACTTTCACCCCTGATTATTTCCCATCTTTGTCTTAACTTCATAATGAAATTAATTAAGGATAGACTAGTATCTCGTGTTGTGGCAGACATAATGTGTTTAAATACGAGGGCTGTCCATAAAGTATAGGTCCTTTTTATTTTTTTCAAAAACTATATGGATTTCATTCATGTTTTTACGTCAGACATGCATGAACCCTCGTGCGCATGCGTGAGTTTTTCCACGCCTGTCGGTGACGTCATTCGCCTGTGAGCACTCCTTGTGGGAGGAGTCGTCCAGCCCCTCGTCGGAATCCCTTTGTCTGAGAAGTTGCTGAGAGACTGGCGCTTTGTTTGATCAAAATTTTTTCTAAACCTGTGAGACACATCGAAATGGACATGGTTCGAAAAATTAAGCTGGTTTTCAGTGAAAATTTTAACGGCTGATGAGAGATTTCGAGGTGACATTGTCGCTTTAAGGACTTCCCACGGTGCGAGACGTCGCACTGCGCTCTCAGGTGGCGTCATCAGCCTGTTTCAAGCTGAAAACCTCCACATTTCAGGCTCTATTGATCCAGGACGTCGTGAGAGAACAGAGAAGTTTCAGAAGAAGTTGGTTTCAGCATTTTATCCGGATATTCCACTGTTAAAGGAGATTTTTTTAATGAAAGACGTGCGGACGGGTCCGCGCGTCGGGACGCAGCCGGCGCGGAGCGGCGGCACAGGAAAAACACCTCCGTGTTGATAACCATTTGTAAAATCCCGGCGGCTTTTGATGGCTTTCAGTGGAGTGAGTATATGAGAAATTGTTTATCAGCTGAAGATGTTCCAACTTGTCCTTAAGGCTTCCAGCAGGTGTTTTTCCTGTGACGGAGCGTCGCGGCGGTTGCGAGCCGACGCTGCAATCCGCCCGCACATCTTTCATTAAAAAAATCTCCTTTAACAGTGGAATATCCGGATAAAATGCTGAAACCGACTTCTTCTGAAACTTCTCTGTTCTCTCACAACGTCCTGGATCAACAGAGCCTGAAATGTGGAGGTTTTAAGCTTGAAACAGGCTGATGACGCTGCCTGAGAGCGCTGCGCGACGTCTCGCACCGTGAAAAGTCCTTAAAGCGACAGAATCACCTCAAAATCTCTCATCAGCTGTTAAAATTTTCACTGAAAACCAGCTTAATTTTTCGAACCGTGTCCACTTCGATGTGTCTCACAGGTTTAGAAAAAATTTTGATCAAACAAAGCACCAGTCTCTCAGCAACTTCTCAGACAAAGGAATTCCGACGAGGGGCTGGATGACTCCTCCCACAAGGAGTGCTCACAGGCGAATGACGTCACCGACAGGCGTGGAAAAACTCACGCATGCGCACGAGGGTTCAAGCATGTCTGACGTAAAAACATATGAATGAAATCCATATAGTTTTTGAAAAAAATTAAAAGGACCTATACTTTACAGACAGACCTCGTATGTTTCTGTTTGACAAACTGATGGTATTGTTTTCTATCTTGATAAAGATAAGGACTTCAGTGGTCGGCATAGTAGAACTCTTCAAGTTCATTCAAGTGTATAAATAGTCTGATCCTCTTTTGTATTTTTTTTTTTTTGGCAAATATTGGCTGTACAAATGTGGGACTGAGTTTGAATAAATGTAACAGCACAGTAATAGCACAGAAAATGCATAGTTATGGTGAAACTCTCTTGAAAACATTGATCATGCCCATTACAGTTATGCCTGGTTGTTAGACGCTAACCAAGATGGCAGCACTCTGGCAACAGCCAGCAAATGAGATTATCGCCCGGGTCCTCCATCTAGTGAGTAAATAGAAATTGATGATTAGCAGTAACAGTACAAACAACAAACTGACAAAACAGCTCACTGGAACAGGTCCCTTCAATTTTTTACATTAAAGGTGTCTTGCCACTTGCACAAATGTGATCCCTGCGCTGGCAAGTAATTTAGCGGTCCAGTGAGTAAACTCGTCATAAACTGTTGTAAGCTGTCTGTAAACTGTGCGTGGCTATGTGCCAGTGCACAAAGAAGATTTTAAAATGTTAAAAATTTCTGGCATGCATAAATTTTGTGCCACTTGCGCGAAATAGCCTTAAACATTGCGCAACCTATTCGCAAACACTCCATGTCATTGAACACACACTTTACGACGAGTTTAATCATTGGCATGCAAGATTTCGTTCCAGTGCAGGTATCAAATTCGTGCAAGTGTCAAGGTGCGTACCATCTAATGACACGCATTAGCACAACAAATTGCGTGGCAGTACTGAACCAAAATTCATGCAAGTGTCAAGGTGCCTTTAGTCCCGTCATGCCACAGCAGATCTGAGGTGAGTCTGGATGCAGATTTGGCACAAGGTATATGCCTAATGGCCTTCCTGGAGTGGCCTTGAACCGGAAATTTCACACACTGGAACAAGTGTACTTGATTGCTTGGTCACCACCGCTGCCCTCTTTCCATTTCTAATGGATTACACAAACAGTAATCACTATTTTTAGTAATTTTACCTTGTTCCTGCAATTTCACTGCATAAATCACACACCAAGACATCTGCGAAAACTGGTGTTTTAGGCTGCAACTTCCCCGTCAAACGCTGCCGAAATCCTGGAGGGACTGACTGTTATATACTGTATAGTGGGCGTCGTACAGACATCAATTTTCAAAACAATACAAATGATGTTGTGCAACATTACCTTAATACTTACTTAATATTTCATGTTGAGCTTTATAGAGTTTGTGCATATTAACACATTTATTTATTCCTTGTAGAAGCATGTTCCGATTAATAGCATGTGTTGAGTTCACAGAAAGGTGCAGAATCCAGCAGAACCTCTCAAAATACCATAACATTTGAGGAGAAACATAACATTTCACACCAAAAGGCATTCACGCAAATGTTATTCATCTATAATTCATTCAAACATGACCATCTTGTTAATAATATCGTATAGATTCTGCATACTCTGCAAAAATTATTTTAGAGTTATAAAACTACTAATGTCAGTGTACTCTAACATTACAAATTAATATGAAATGGAGCTTTCATGCTGCCACAATACAGCATTATAAAAAAATATGCCGATTTCCGACTGTGGGCTTTCATTTTTCCATTTGATAAGAATGAAAGAATAAGAATGAGACGGCTGATTGCGACTGGAATGCAACTTCATGACAATATGTGAGACAGAGCGAAGCACAGAGAGGAACACTGCATGTCATACTGACCAGAACAGCGTCTGATCAATTTTAGCCAATGCAACATGATCAAAGTTCTGAGCTTTCTGCGCAAACAGAGTGACTGTGTTAATCTTATCAATGATACAGAACGTGATGATGCCGCTATATCTTAGTGCCAATGTTTAGCAATCACACATTTAATAATTGATATCTTAATGGATGTGTATGAACTTGCCGTATAACTTAAGTGGAAGAAAAATGGCTTTAAATATTTTGAATGTATTGCTCAATATAAAAATTGTTGTTCTAAATATTGCTTTTTAAATATGTACTTTGACCCGCCCAAATTTGTTCAGGAGCTGGACACAAGCTTGTAACAAGTACAAAGTAAAAAATATATATAACCAAAATGACAAAGACCAGCATCTACATTTACTGTGCCTCTTCATATATATATATGACACTTTAAAACACAGAAAGGCTTTCTTCATATATATTACTGCTAATCCAGAATATATGTAGTTAAATATTCTGAGCTCATAAATAAGGATAACCTGACTGTGCCCAATGGGACTGAAAACTACAGTGCTAATAACACACTGTACAGCAACTCTAAAACCAAACACTCACATCACTGAATATGTATGATGTGTAACCTGCAGGAATCTGAAATATACTACACAGTGCAAATTATACAAGCTACTGACAAGATTTTTGTCAAGTCATGCTAAAAAAACATAGGAAATAAATAAATGAGGTAAGTATGTTTAAGACTCTATGTGATTTACTGATACTTTACCTTAAATTGTTATGTGTGAATTAAATATACTGCAGTGTGCCATCACCTCAACCAGTGCAGAATGGTGTGTTGATGCAATATGTAAATCAATTGCTTATTAACACAAAAATGTTTGTTAAATCTCTGATGAGTGCAATAATACAATATTTACAAAAGACAAACGTAAAGGCCTCATCACACTTAGCACGAATGAGCAGGAATCAAGCCGAAACAGCCAGATTGGGGGGAAAAAAAAAAAAGCTATAACCCCAATTCCAATGAAGTTGGGACGTTGTGGAAAATGTAAATAAAAACAGAATACAATGATTTACAAATCCTCTTCAACCTATGGGTGATTCTTAGACTACGGGCACTTATTATGTCCTTTGATCATATTGTATGAAAAACAGAAAAAAGGGGAAATTTCACACTTTTATAGTTATCTTTACAATGAAAGTGTTAAGAAATTTGTTCTAGTAGTCTATGATGACTTTTTCAACTTTTTTCAGCATCATTATATGCAAATATTGCCGTTTTGTGCTTGTCCCACACCCAGACTTTTGATCTTCAATGATAAAAATGAATGGTAAAGAAACATTTTTTATAATGTTCTAAAATATCTCTGAATAAAATATCAGTAAAATAATCAAAATATAATTGGGGTATTCAATGTCATACAACTGTTGTGATTTTTTTATTTTTTTTAAACAGAATGTAGTTGTCCCACACTATTGCCGTAATTTCCACCACAACACTGTAATGTACCTAAACAGTTTGTATGAAAAATTGTTTGGGTAGTTTCTATGGAGATAAACAGTGACATCAGAGCACATGTATATAGCGCCAAATCACAACAAACAGTTGCCCCAAGGGGCTTTATATTGTAAGGCAATGGTGTGGTGGAAATTACATTTACAAGGCCAATAGTGCCCGTAGTTAAAGAATCACCCCTATATTCAATTGACTACACCACAAAGACAAGATATTTAATGTTAAAACTGATAAACTTTATTGTTTTTGTGCAAATATTTGCTCATTTTGAAATGGATGCCTGCAACACGTTTCAAAAAAGCTGGGACAGTGGTATGTTTACCACTGCGTTACATCACCTTTCCTTCTAACAACACTCAATAAGCATTTGGGAAGTGAGGACACCAATTGTTGAAGCTTTAAGGTGGCATTTTTTCCTATTCCTGGTTGATGTATGACTTCAGTTGTTCAACAGTCCGGGGTCTCCGCTGTCATATTTTGTGCTTCATAATGCGCCACACATTTTCAATGGGCGACAAGTCTGGACTGCAGGCAGGTCAGTTGGGTACCCGCACTCTTTTACTACGAAGCCACGCTCTTGTAACACATGCAGAATGTGGCTTGGCATTGTCTTGTTGAAATAAGCAGGGACGTCCCTGAAAAAGACATTGCTTGGATGGCAGCATGTGTTGCTCCAAAACCTGCATGTACCTTTCAGCATTGATGGTGCCATCACAGATGCTGCTTCTGAACTTTGCACTGGTAACAATCTGGAAGACTTTTTCCTCTTTTGTCCAGAGGACACGACATGATTTTCCATGATTTTCAAAAACAATTTGAAATGTGGACTCATTAGACCACAGCAGACTTTTTCACTGTCCATCTCAAATGACCTCGAGCCCAGAGAAGGCAGCGGCAATTCTGGATGTTGTTGATGTATGGCTTTTGCTTTGCATGGTAGAGTTTTAACTTGCACTTGTAGATGTAGTGATGAACTGTGTTAACTGTCAATGGTTTTCTGAAGTGTTCCTGAGCCCACGCGGTAAAATCCTTTACACAATGATGTCGGTTTTTAATGCAGTGCTGCCTGAGTGATCCAAAGTCACACACATTCAATGTTGGTTTTCGGCCTTGCCGCTTACGTGTACAAAGTTCTCCAGATTCTCTGAATCTTATGATTATATTATGAACTGTAGATGATGGAATCTGTACATTCTTTGCAACTGAACGTTGAGAAACAGTGTTCTTAAACTGTTTGACTATTTTTTCACTCAGTTCACAAAGTGGTGATCCTCACCCCATCTTTGCTTGTGAACGGCTGAGCCTTTTGGGGATGCTCCGTTTATACCCAATCATGACACTCAACTGTTTCCAATTAGGTGTTCTTTGAGCATTGTTGCCCCTGTCCCAGCTTTTTTGAAACGTGTTGCAGGCATCCATTTCAAAATGAGCAGCATAAAAACAAAAAAAGTCTATCAGTTTGAACATTAAATGAAGAGGATTTGCAAATCATTGTATTCTGTTTTTCTTTACATTTCACACAACATCCCAACTTCATTGGAATTGGGGTTGTAAACTTCGAGGCGCAGTCGGAAGGGACAGACATTTGGACAGCTGTGTTCAAATGTCATACGTGTGCGCTCTGATTCCCACCTGAAGTCTGAAGGTCTGGGAGACAAACGTGGGGAGAGGAGGAGGAGAGTAGCACTGTCTTCTGCCCTACCTCCAAGAGCTGCCGTGTCACTCTACTGGACCCCGAATGTGTTCCAACATATGGAGTGTAATCATGTAATGCTGGTCCCCCTGATGTCCACATCACTGTGGTACATGAGAGATACGTTTATGACGGTCATCAGAACACCTCTGTGTGCAGCCGTCATCCCCAGTGCACGCACCTATTATGTCAAGCAGTCCGTGATGTAGCCTGACATGTAACGTGTCGACGCCCCATGTGTCCAATCGCTGTTGTCCAACAGCTCACACTATGTGTCATGTGGGATATGTGATAGATCTATCATTCACCTGCCCCTCTCCCTCACTCTCCCACTCACTGTCTGTCAGCACGACATGTCCCCTCAGGATGGACATTTCCTTCCCACACATAATGAACATTCTGCACTGTGCGTCTGTGGTATAGCCAAATGAGCACTGATGCGTCTACCTGCATATGGTGACTGAGTACTCACAGTGTCCATGTAGTTTGGTTTGAAGCCTTCTGGTTGTTGGCGCCTGAGGTCCTCTTGTTCTCGGTGCCTCATTACCTCCTCCTCTCTTCTCCGCATCTCTTCATCATGCCTGCAAAAGCAAAATAAATCAATGAACTACTAGGATGACAAATTTGTTTTCATTAACAAAGCTAAAGAAAACAGGAAAAAGTTACACACACACACATATATCTATGTATGGATGTATCCATCTATAGACACAGACACACACATACATACACACAAGGGTTATTGAGAATTTTTGAGCCTGATAGAAAAAGCAGGGCATGGTTCTCAATCTTTTGCATTCTGAGAAACAAACATTTCTCAAAAAAAAAAGTGTGTAATTTTGTCTCACTGGGTGCAATGGTGAGAAATATATATAAATATTATAATAGCCTACTGAAACTGGGAAAACAGAGAAACAAAGGAGAGCTGACATTTGTCCTTTGGTATGCTTATGTATTTTGGGTTAAGTGTGAACGCTGCAAAACCAGAAGGTTGACAGGACTAATATTTTTTGGAAAAATTATGAATATTAGCTAACAACAGTGAACAATGGACGTTGTGCTGCAATGTACCATAGGAGTTAGGGGTTTAAATGTTATTAGTGTGGTTCATGTTAGTTTAATAGTGTTGTTAATGTTACTGATTTATTGCATTTTTGTAGCTCAATTGGTTTGTTTATTTACTTGGATCCCCATTAGCTGCAGCAGAGCTGCAGCTACTGGGGTCCACACAAAACAAACACAATATACAATAATCAAAATGCATTCAAAAATATATAAAATAAATTAAAAAAAAAAGGAAAAAAAAAAACAATCAAATTCCAATCAAATTAATCATCATATCTCGTCAGTCTATCTACACGAAAAAAAACCTTATCTATGAATGATCAGAAGTTAAACCCAGATTGCTCGCTATATTAACAGATGTTTTAGAAGTTCCTTAAAAGAACATTCATTTGAAGTGAGTTTGATGCATTCCGGTAATAAATTCCATTCCTTCATACAACTAAATTTGACAGTGTTCTTTATGGCATTAGTCCTGGCTACAGGTAGCGTAAAGTTTCCCACCACAGCATATCTAGTTATGTATCCATGATTTTCTGAACTGAAAGAGAAATTCCTAAACAAAATACATGGTAACTTAGTGACAATCTTTCTGGTAAAAATGATCAGTGAATATAAAATTCTGTCTTTAACTAACAGCCAGTTTAAATTTTTATGCATTGCAATGATGTTAGTCCTATAACTGCACTTAAGTGCTATATGAGAAGCACTATTTTGAATAATCTCATTTCTCCGGAGGCATTTGACCAAACTGCTGGGAAATAATCCAGGTATACTAATAATAATGCTTTAATAGCATAATTCAAAGTTGTACAACTTAAAAACCTTGCATGTCTTCTCAAAAATATTATTTATATGTTTTTTCCATAATACTTTTGTGTCTACCATTACACCCAGCAGCTTAGTCTCATGTACTTGATTTATTCTCATATTATTAATTTGAATGGTTTTTCATAACACGACCGGAGCCAATAATCATGCAGTTAGTCTTTACTACAAGTATATGTAACACTAGCTTACTGGATGTTACCCAGTCAACTACCTTGTGCAGTTCCATATTTAAAGCAGCTTCCAAATCATTGTGTGAGCGTGCTGATGCATAAATGGTTGCATCATCTGCATACATCACTATACTAACTTTATCAAAAATATGTGGTAAAACATTCGTGAAAACTGTAAATAATAGTGGACCAAGGCAACTCCCTTGTAGCACTCCACCTACTACACTCCTGGTGCCAGAAAAGCTGCCATTAAAAAACACTGCCTGTGTCCTGTTAGATAACTATAAAACCAAGTAAGAGCTGATAGCTCAAAACCATAACCAGCAAGTTTTTCCAATAACGAATCATTGTCAATAAAATCGAAAGCAGCAGAGAAATCGAGAAACACAGTGCCGACTATATTCTTCTTTCAACCTCTCTGAGCCAATCATCGGACATCTGAGTCAACGCCGTGGCAGTGGTGGAGTGACTCTTTCTATATGCATGCTGGAAATCCGTGATTAAATTATTAGATGAAAAATAATTACTAATTTGCTCATATACAATAGACTCCATAATTTTTCCTAACACAGGTAGAATACTTAATGGGTCAATTGTTTAAAGTCCACAACGGAATTTTCTTATTTTTCGGTAGTGGAATAATTTTAGTCTGTTTCCACGCTTGCGGACATGTGTTGCAAGTAAAACTGAGTTTTATTATATGGGCTAAAACGAGAGCAATACAATCAGCTGCTAGTCAGAGAAGCCTACTGTCAAGACCTTCAACACCCGGGGGCTTGTCTTTACAGGATTTCAGGAATTTCCTTACCTTATTTATATTTACTTCTTCAAATTTAAACATGATGTTTTTAATTATTCATAATTTTATTTCTTATCAATAGATATGATTTAACATTACTCAGATTAGGCATATTTTCTCTTAATTTGTCTAGTTTGCTTATAAAATAATCATTAATATAATTAGCAATATCTATTGGCTTTGTTTCCACATCAAGAAAGGACGGATTGATTGATGTTGTCAGTTTGGATAAGTGTTCCTGTTACCATGAGTGACTTAAAGTGTAAGTGACACAATATGTAATTTTTTTTTTTTTTTTTTTTGAGTATTTAAAACTAAAATTAAACAACAGTTTGAAATGTATCCTTTCCTGGTGCGCATTGAAGAGATAAATATTCAGATTTTGAACTGCGCACCACTAAAAACCAGGAACTTCCTGGCGAGTCCCAACATTGGAGAAGGAGGAGGAAGTGGCATCAGCGCCGGAACCATTATCCTAATAGTCTGTGTAGGCTCTCAGTTGTCCAGGTGGTTTCCATAGTAGAGAAGCTTGAATCTTCGACTGGACTGGGTTGCTTGACGTGAGGACGTTTCACTGCAATTTGAAGCAAAACATCCTCACGTCAAGCAACCCAGTCCAGTCGAAGATTTAAGCTTCTCTGATATCCTAATAGTCCAATACATTTATGGATTTTTACACGCTACTTACAGGCCCGTTTCCACTAAGTGGTTCGGGTCGATGATGCACATTTTTTTTATATGTGTCAGAACAGTTAATTCTCGCCGACAGAATCCTTCTGATTGGCAGGTGGAGCACTTTTATTGATGAGCGCACTCGCGCGGTGTCGGCAGCTTCTCCACAGTCTTAACTTGCAGTGTAAACAGGAGAGACTTGATCCATCAGTTGCAGACGCAATGAACTGATTACACCTGTAGCTGACTGTGCCAGTCACAGATCAATGCAGCAGAGACCCGAACCATCAGCCGTAGACGCAATCAACGGAGTACACCTGTAGTTGACCATGCCAGTTGCGGATCAGGACAGCAGAGACTCGAAAAATTAAATCAAATCAATTTTATTTATATAGAGCCAAATCACAACAAACAGTTGGCCCAAGGAACTTTATATTGTAAGGCAAAGCCATACAATAACTAGGACTGCAATCAATCAATCAATCAATCAATTTTTTATATAGCGCCAAATCACAACAAACAGTTGCCCCAAGGCACTTTATATTGTAAGGCAAGGCCATACAATAATTATGTAAAACCCCAACGGTCAAAACGACCCCCTGTGAGCAAGCACTTGGCTACAGTGGGAAGGAAAAACTCCCTTTTAACAGGAAGAAACCTCCAGCAGAACCAGGCTCAGGGAGGGGCAGTCTTCTGCTGGGACTGGTTGGGGCTGAGGGAGAGAACCAGGAAAAAGACATGCTGTGGAGGGGAGCAGAGATCGATCACTAATGATTAAATGCAGAGTGGTGCATACAGAGCAAAAAGAGAAAGAAACAGTGCATCATGGGAACCCCCCAGCAGTCTACGTCTATAGCAGCATAACTAAGGGATGGTTCAGGGTCACCTGATCCAGCCCTAACTATAAGCTTTAGCAAAAAGGAAAGTTTTAAGCCTAATCTTAAAAGTAGAGAGGGTGTCTGTCTCCCTGATCTGAATTGGGAGCTGGTTCCACAGGAGAGGAGCCTGAAAGCTGAAGGCTCTGCCTCCCATTCTACTATTACAAACCCTAGGAACTACAAGTATGCCTGCAGTCTGAGAGCAAAGCGCTCTATTGGGGTGATATGGTACTACGAGGTCCCTAAGATAAGATGGGACCTGATTATTCAAAACTTTATAAGTAAGAAGAAGAATTTTAAATTCTATTCTAGAATTAACAGGAAGCCAATGAAGAGAGGCCAATATGGGTGAGATATGCTCTCCTTCTAGTCCCCGTTAGTACTCTAGCTGCAGCATTTTGAATTAACTGAAGGCTTTTTAGGGAACTTTTAGGACAACCTGATAATAATGAATTACAATAGTCCAGCCTAGAGGAAATAAATGCATGAATTAGTTTTTCAGCATCACTCTGAGACAAGACCTTTCTGATTTTAGAGATATTGCGTAATGCCATCCAGAGTAAGGATCTGGTTAGACACCATGTTTCTAAGATTTGTGGGGCCAAGTACAATAACTTCAGTTTTATCTGAATTTAAAAGCAGGAAATTAGAGGTCATCCATGTCTTTATGTCTGTAAGACAATCCTGCAGTTTAGCTAATTGGTGTGTGTCCTCTGGCTTCATGGATAGATAAAGCTGGGTATCATCTGCGAAACAATGAAAATTTAAGCAATACCGTCTAATAATACTGCCTAAGGGAAGCATGTATAAAGTGAATAAAATTGGTCCTAGCACAGAACCTTGTGGAACTCCATAATTAAATTTAGTCTGTGAAGAAGATTCCCCAGTTACATGAACAAATTGTAATCTATTAGACAAATATGATTCAAACCACCGCAGCGCAGTGCCTTTAATACCTATGGCATGCTCTAATCTCTGTAATAAAATTTTATGGTCAACAGTATCAAAAGCAGCACTGAGGTCTAACAGAACAAGCACAGAGATGAGTCCACTGTCCGAGGCCATAAGAAGATCATTTGTAACCTTCACTAATGCTGTTTCTGTACTATGATGAATTCTAAAACCTGACTGAAACTCTTCAAATAGACCATTCCTCTGCAGATGATCAGTTAGCTGTTTTACAACTACCCTTTCAAGAATTTTTGAGAGAAAAGGAAGGTTGGAGATTGGCCTATAATTAGCTAAGATAGCTGGGTCAAGTGATGGCTTTTTAAGTAATGGTTTAATTACTGCCACCTTAAAAGCCTGTGGTACATAGCCAACTAACAAAGATAGATTGATCATATTTAAGATCGAAGCATTAAATAATCGTAGGGCTTCCTTGAGCAGCCTGGTAGGAATGGGGTCTAATAAACATGTTGATGGTTTGGATGAAGTAACTAATGAAAATAACTCAGACAGAACAACCGGAGAGAAAGAGTCTAACCAAATACCGGCATCACTGAAAGCAGCCAAAGATAACGATACGTCTTTGGGATGGTTATGAGTAATTTTTTCTCTAATAGTTAAAATTTTGTTAGCAAAGAAAGTCATGAAATCATTACTAGTTAAAGTTAATGGAATACTCAGCTCAATAGAGCTCTGACTCTTTGTCAGCCTGGCTACAGTGCTGAAAAGAAACCTGGGGTTGTTCTTATTTTCTTCAATTAGTGATGAGTAGAAAGATGTCCTAGCTTTACGGAGGGCTTTTTTATAGAGCAACAGACTCTTTTTCCCAGGCTAAGTGAAGATCTTCTAAATTAGTGAGACGCCATTTCCTCTCCAACTTACAGGTTATCTGCTTTAAGCTACGCGTTTGAGAGTTATACCACGGAGTCAGGCACTTCTGATTTAAAGCTCTCTTTTTCAGAGGAGCTACAGCATCCAAAGTTGTCTTCAATGAGGATGTAAAACTACTGACAAGATACTCTATCTCACTTACAGAGTTTAGGTAGCTACTGTGCACTGTGTTGGTATATGGCATTAGAGAACATAAAGAAGGAATCATATCCTTAAACCTAGTTACAGCGCTTTCTGAAAGACTTCTAGTGTAATGAAACTTATTCCCCACTGCTGGGTAGTCCATCAGAGTAAATGTAAATGTTATTAAGAAATGATCAGACAGAAGGGAGTTTTCAGGGAATACTGTTAAGTCTTCTATTTCCATACCATAAGTCAGAACAAGATCTAAGATATGATTAAAGTGGTGGGTGGACTCATTTACTTTTTGAGCAAAGCCAATAGAGTCTAATAATAGATTAAATGCAGTGTTGAGGCTGTCATTCTCAGCATCTGTGTGGATGTTAAAATCGCCCACTATAATTATCTTATCTGAGCTAAGCACCAAGTCAGACAAAAGGTCTGAAAATTCACAGAGAAACTCACAGTAACGACCAGGTGGACGATAGACAATAACAAATAAAACTGGTTTTTGGGACTTCCAATTTGGATGGACAAGACTAAGAGTCAAGCTTTCAAATGAATTAAAGCTCTGTCTGGGTTTTTGATTAATTAATAAGCTGGAATGGAAGATTGCTGCTAATCCTCCGCCTCGGCCCGTGCTACGAGCATTCTGACAGTTAGTGTGACTCGGGGGTGTTGACTCATTTAAACTAACATATTCATCCTGCTGTAACCAGGTTTCTGTAAGGCAGAATAAATCAATATGTTGATCAATTATTATATCATTTACCAACAGGGACTTAGAAGAGAGAGACCTAATGTTTAATAGACCACATTTAACTGTTTTAGTCTGTAGTGCAGTTGAAGGTGCTATATTTTTTCTTTTTGAATTTTTATGCTTAAATAGATTTTTGCTGGTTATTGGTGGTCTGGGAGCAGACACCGTCTCTACGGGGATGGGGTAATGAGGGGATGGCAGGGGGAGAGAAGCTGCAGAGAGGTGTCTAAGACTACAACTCTGCTTCCTGGTCCCAACCCTGGATAGTCACGGTTTGGAGGATTTAAGAAAATTGGCCAGATTTCTAGAAATGAGAGCTGCTCCATCGAAAGTGGGATGGATGCCGTCTCTCCTAACAAGACCAGGTTTTCCCCAGAAGCTTTGCCAATTATCTATGAAGCCCACCTCATTTTTTGGACACCACTTGGACAGCCAGCAATTCAAGAAGAACATGCGGCTAAACATGTCACTCCCGGTCCGATTGGGGAGGGGCCCAGAGAAAACTACACAGTCCGACATTGTTTTTACACACCGATTCAATGTTAATTTTAGTGACCTCCGATTGGCGTAACCGGGTGTCATTACTGCCGACGTGAATTACAATCTTACCAAATTTACGCTTAGCCTTAGCCAGCAGTTTCAAATTTCCTTCAATGTCGCCTGCTCTGGCCCCCGGAAGACAACTGACTATGCTTGCTGTTGTCGCTAACTTCACATTTCTCAAAACAGAGTTGCCAATAACCAGAGTTTGTTCCTCGGCGGGTGTGTCACCGAGTGGGGAAAAAGCGGTTAGAGATGTGAACGGGTTGGTGGTGTACACGGGGCTTCTGTTTAGGACTACGCTTCCTCCTCACAGTCACCCAATCGGCCTGCTTTCCCGGCTGCTCGGGATCTGCTGGAGGGGAACTAACGGCGACTAAACTACCTTGGTCCATCATGTCCATCATGGACTTTTCTTCAGCCAGGACAACGGATTCAATTATTTTCAGACGTTTTCATCAGACTTAAGATGATCTCACTGAAACGGACAGGTAAGACTATATTATTTACTCCTTGTGTGAATGGTTTTAATATTTAATAATAATGTGTTACATTACTAACGTACAGTACACTATATTCAAGAAGGAAACAATATTTATTTTAAAAATAGCTAATATTTTCAGTCCCTCGTGACTTTTCAGATTTGAATGTACCCATTTCAGGGGGGAGGGAGATCATAAATAAAAAAAAAAAATCGTCCAAAAACAGCTCGACCTCCGCTGTGTTTACAACTGATTTGGGCTTGGAATCAGCAGGTGCCATTCTGGTGATGACATAGCAACAATATGGCCACGGCTGAGGGCTGAAATAGAACGCAGACTTGAGAAGCTGTTCTTTATCCTTCACATGTGCACTTATTGACTTTTATTGTTCAGGATTTTTTAAATATCAACATTTCATCATTTTAGTGATTATCTGTGCACATTTTTTGGGGGTCACCTGCACTTTACGTTTCATGTTTGTACCATGAGTGAAATGCTTAGTTCGTTTAATGTCTTCAGCCACTGTCTGTCAAATTAAAACCACCTGCTTCCAGCAGCTGCCCGTGTTTGCAACTTCCCTCAGGGACCAACAGAACAGCTGACATTTGCGGTTTGGCATGCTTATGTATTTTGGGTAGAGGATGAACACCGCCAAAACGGAACGCTGATAGGACTAACAGTTTTGGAGCAGCTATGAATATTAGCTAAAGTTGCTAATTACATTTTGGACTCACACGCCTTTCCAGCAGGGGGCAGTAAATAGTATTTATAATAAAAATGTAAGTAAGTGTATATAATTGTAAATACGTTAAAAATACATGGATGACAAGAAAGTGAAAATACTTTCATTGTCATCCATTTAAAAAATCAAATCACAAAATAGAAGTAACAATAAAATAAAAATAATAATGATAATAATGTGTATGATAGCAACAACCTAAACAATTTATAAACACATTAAGACAGTAAATTAACATTAAAAATTACAGAATTAACAGGAAATAAAAGGGTTGAGTTATTTTTCTATAAACTGTTGAGGTCTAAGGTTCTAAAAAAATTCTGGACTCACAATCCATTCCAACTCATTGCTTAATTAATGACCACTCTTGAAAAATGTCAGCTACCTATTTTATACACACTACCCAATCTAGAGCCCGTGGATCCCCACGGGTAACACGGTAGTATAGCTAGATATATTACACATATACATTCTCTCCATGTAATGTGGAGTTTCATCAGGAAGGGCACCCGGAATAAAACTTGTGCCAAATTAACATGCAGACCCATCTTTGATCTGCTGTCGTGACCCTAAGTGAAAACAAGGGTGCAGCCAAAGGGCCGTAAAATAAATAAATAAATACATACATACATACACAAACAAACAAACAACACACACCCATACTCAAATTTCATTAATTAGTTAATGGTAATAGCTTGTCCTATTGCTGTTGGCTGCAGTAATCACAAATGGACTATAACATGGGCCATAGCTCATTTGAAACTAGCACCCAATTTTCCTACCGCATATAGGCACTTATGTACTGCCATAGGGGGCACACTATTTGTTTTTGCCTGAAACATATTTCCAGCTCTGGCTCCTTTGTAACCCACGGTGTAGTCGGAACGCACAAAAAAGTAGTAATAAATACATACCCTGAAACACAATCACATCCCACAGATTTTACTTCTATTTTAGCACACAGCAGCTACGCAGAATATCTGCCCTGGTTTAACGCTGCTTCATGTGGAAACAAAGTTGGTGTCACATTTGATACTTAAAAATTCTACAAGTTCCACATGATGGTGAAATAAACATCCAATAGCCATCATCCTATTTGTGTTGCTTGCGTATTTCATGTGTCTGTCCAGTCAACAATTAGGTAAGCATGCTAACACGAACGGCCAGTAGCCGTTTAAGTCCCATGTCCATGTCATAGCTCTCCTGCAGAGATCATGAACAGAGCTGTCCTCTGTTTCTTCCTCTCCAACTTGTGGTCAATCTTCCCCAAAATCAGATAAATTTGTGCAGGCTTCTCTGCAAGAGTCACCAGCTTCCGGCGTATTTTTCCACTGCAGGGACAACCACCTCCCTTACAACAAATTTTTTTTTTCAGTTGTGACTATCAAAATATTGAAGTTTTCGTGACAACAGACATTGAGATAACCCATGAGAAAGTAAGAGTAAACAAACACTACAAATAAATACAAAATAAAGCACATTAGCCAGGCTGCTAACTTAAAACAGTCACTGTATTAATGCCGTGGAAATGGGTTTATCTGCTTAAAAAAAAGATGACGATGCAATGTATTGGCCAAGCGTCAGGAAGGGCATCCGGCGTAAAAAACCTGTGCCAATTCAACATGCAGATCCACCTTGGATTTGCTGTGGCAACCCCGAGTGCAAACAAGGCAGCAGCCGAAGGGACGTACTTACTTACTTATCCAATGTATTCTACGTTGATTTCTTTTATAGACACAGAGTTGAGAAACCTAAAAACTTTTATGTAATTCTCCACAAAATTAAAAACGCCACCTCATCTCTAACTGCTTTCGTCTCTGTAGCTCAAGGTTGCGAAGCTCCTCCAATCTCCTCAGCTCCTCCTGGCGTCTCATCAGATCTACAAGTAGAAATAAAGAAAATGGATTAGATGGACTGAAGCAAAAAAGACAAATGTCCATGAATGAGAATAAACCAGCATATGGAAAGCTGACAGAGCAATTTATTCCATGTCCTTGATACCAGTCATCAGTTTCCTTTGATCGCTGTCAGCACTATTTCAGTGAACAGAGCCAGTGAACAAATTTCAACATAGCCTATATCACTGACATATTTACCTGAAAAATAACATCAAAAATCTACCAAATGCATCCTTAAAACACAATACTAGATATTCCCAGCACTCCCACCATGATAACGTACTTTTTTGTGCACAACGATGAAAAATAGACAGACAATCCGTAAGGTGAGTGGAAAACAAAACCTGATCATGTTACACATCAAATCCCAACATAATGCTGACAGGTGCACACACAGCTGAGACAATGGGGAGAAACACACCTGCTGGGACTCAAACACAAACGCATTCACACACAGTCTCACAGACACCCACAATCAGGATGAGGAGCCCCCCGAAGACACAAGAAACAAGCACACACAGACTCGCCCACACACGCATTCATCTGAATACTTTCACACACCCACAGACGATGAGGTGCATACCTAGGACAGACAACACCCACATGCACACACACATACAAAGACGGGGGGGGGGGGTCCACGAGGGAAGAGCACACGGAGGACAAGACCACATACACACCTTCTCTCACACACACACAAACACCATGGGAGACAAAACAGGATAGGTGCCAAGAACATAAAAGGACATGGAGACAGGACCTACATAAAAAGAACACCAAGAGCAACTCTACCAAACCAAACCCCAAAAAGAATGTGTCCACAGACAGTGGGAGAAGAAGAAAACTAGAAGGGTGGAAGTGAGAGTTGGAACTTTGAATGTTGGCAGTATGACTGGTAAAGGGAGAGAGCTGGCTGACATGATAGAGAGGAGAAAGGTAGACATATTGTATGTGCAACAGACCAAGTGGAAAGGAAGTAAAGCCAGGAGCATAGGCGCTGGGTTCAAGTTGTTGTATCATGGTGTGGACAGGAAGACAAATGGTGTTGGGGTTATCTTAAAGAAAGAGTGTTAAGAGTGTGTTGGAGGTTAAGCAAGTCTCCAACATGGGAATGAGTGTGAAGTTGGAAATTGAAGGGGTGATGATGAATATCATCAGTGCATATGCCCCACGTGTAGGTTGCGAGATGGAGGAAGAAAATTTCTGGAGTGAGTTAGATGAGGTGGTGGAGAGTGTGCCCAAGCATGAAAGAGTGGTAACTGGAGCGGACTCCAATGAGCATGGTGGCGAAGAGAACAGAGGTGATGAGGAAGTAATGGGTAGATATGGTATCAAGGATAGGAATGTGGAAGGGCAGATGGAGTTGATTTTGCAAAAAGCATGGAAATGGCTGTGGTGAATACCTACTTTATGAAACGGGAGGAGCACATGGTGACATAAGAGTGGAGAAAGGTGCACCCAGGTGGACTACATTCTTTGTAGGAGATGCAAGCTAAAAGAAACTGGAGACTGTATGGTGATGGCAGGAGAGAGTGTAGCCAGAGCAGTGGTGTCCAAAGTATTCCAGAAAGGGCCAAGAGGGTGCAGGTGATTTCACTGATTAACATCACTTTCACTGATGAACTCATCCCATCTGCTCAAGTGATGTTAATCACTCCGCTAGCTGATCTGACGGACGCGCAACTGTAGCGCAAAGTGCCAGAAGGACTGGAATTAAAGTATTTTCAGATGCCGTTTTCTTCAGGACGTGTTGATGAATCCACTAAAATGAACAGGTAAGACTTTATATTGATTATGTGTGTGAATTTATGCCGCATGAGGACTGCGGCTTTCAGCCAATTAATGGACAGCATCAATTGACGCATTTCAACTTATGAGAAAGCCTGTAAAAATCCATAAATTAGCCGCATCATTGTTTGAGCCGCAGTGTTCAAAATGTGTGAAAAAGTAGCAGCTTATAGTCCAGAAATTACGGTAGCTATAGCCCAAATTCAGCTCGTAAAATTACAGAATCCAATCAAACACAAGACTGAAGGACTGGCACACTTCTCTGTACCTTGTCTCATTAACATGAGCTGATGCTCGTGTTTGGCTGACTCCATCTCAGTCTCCAGCTTCTTCTTGGCATCCCTGATGTTTCTGTCCACCTGCTCTCTCTGTTGTTTCTCCATCTCATCCAGAGCTTTCCAACGAGATGAAAATTCAAACTCAAAGGTACCTGGTTGGGCAAAACGTGGTGGCTGCTCTCGCTCCCTGCAGGGGCGGAGAAATAACACCACCAAAATTTCAATGAAACAAGATGAACCAGACCACAACAGCAGTGAAAATATACAGCAGGTAAAATTAGTATTGAACATGTCACCATTTTCCTCAGTAAATTTGTTTCAAAAGGTGCTACTGACATGGCATTTTCACCAGATGCCAGCCAGTAACAGCCCAAGTAATACACACATATAAAGAAATCAAACCATAGACATCCATAAATTAAGTTATGAGTAACAATATGAAATGACAAGGAAATTATTAAACACTTGAAGAAAGGGGGTGAAAAAGGCATGGAAAGGTAAGACAGCAGCTGAAATCCATCGGTAATTAGAAAACAATCCTGCCCCTTGTCAGTGCAATTTAATGTCAACAGGTTCAGTTCCAATTAATAGCCTATAAAAAAGGTGTTTCATTACCAAGGTGTCATACAAGAAATATCTCATGATGAGCAAAAGCAAAGAGCTCTCTCAAGGTTGTCACAACCTTATTGCTGCAAAACATACTGATGGCATTGGTTACAGAAGGATTTTTAAACTTAAACAGTGAGCACTGTTGGGACCATAATCTGGAAGTGGAAAAATCACTTCACCATAAACCGGTCACGACCAGGTGCTGCTTGCAAGATTTCTGACAGAGGAGTGAAAAGAATTATCAAAAGAGTTGTCCAAGAGCCAAGGACCATTTCAGAAAGACCTGGCATTAGCAGGTACAATTGTATAAAAGAAAACAATACGCAATGCACGCAACCACCATGGCCTGTATGCACGTTCACCACGTAAGACTCCATTGCTGAAGAAAAAGTATGGTGAAGCTCATTTACGTTTGCTGCACAACATTTAGACAAGCCTGTGAAATACTAGGAAAATACAGTATCAATCAATCAATCAATTTTTTTATATAGCGCCAAATCACAACAAACAGTTGCCCCAAGGCGCTTTATATTGTAAGGCAAGGCCATACAATAATTATGTAAAACCCCAACGGTCAAAACGACCCCCTGTGAGCAAGCACTTGGCTACAGTGGGAAGGAAAAACTCCCTTTTAACAGGAAGAAACCTCCAGCAGAACCAGGCTCAGGGAGGGGCAGTCTTCTGCTGGGACTGGTTGGGGCTGAGGGAGAGAACCAGGAAAAAGACATGCTGTGGAGGGGAGCAGAGATCGATCACTAATGATTAAATGCAGAGTGGTGCATACAGAGCAAAAAGAGAAAGAAACAGTGCATCATGGGAACCCCCCAGCAGTCTATGTCTATAGCAGCATAACTAAGGGATGGTTCAGGGTCACCTGATCCAGCCCTAACTATAAGCTTTAGCAAAAAGGAAAGTTTTAAGCCTAATCTTAAAAGTAGAGAGGGTGTCTGTCTCCCTGATCTGAATTGGGAGCTGGTTCCACAGGAGAGGAGCCTGAAAGCTGAAGGCTCTGCCTCCCATTCTACTATTACAAACCCTAGGAACTACAAGTAAGCCTGCAGTCTGAGAGCAAAGCGCTCTATTGGGGTGATATGGTACTACGAGGTCCCTAAGATAAGATGGGACCTGATTATTCAAAACCTTATAAGTAAGAAGAAGAATTTTAAATTCTATTCTAGAATTAACAGGAAGCCAATGAAGAGAGGCCAATATGGGTGAGATATGCTCTCTCCTTCTAGTCCCCGTCAGTACTCTAGCTGCAGCATTTTGAATTAACTGAAGGCTTTTTAGGGAACTTTTAGGACAACCTGATAATAATGAATTACAATAGTCCAGCCTAGAGGAAATAAATGCATGAATTAGTTTTTCAGCATCACTCTGAGACAAGACCTTTCTGATTTTAGAGATATTGCGTAAATGCAAAAAAGCAGTCCTACATATTTGTTTAATATGCGCTTTGAATGACATATCCTGATCAAAAATGACTCCAAGATTTCTCACAGTATTACTAGAGGTCAGGGTAATGCCATTCTCAGTAAGGATCTGGTTAGACACCATGTTTCTAAGATTTGTGGGGCCAAGTACAATAATTTCAGTTTTATCTGAGTTTAAAAGCAGGAAATTAGAGGTCATCCATGTCTTTATGTCTGTAAGACAATCCTGCAGTTTAGCTAATTGGTGTGTGTCCTCTGGCTTCATGGATAGATAAAGCTGGGTATCATCTGCGTAACAATGAAAATTTAAGCAATACCGTCTAATACTGCCTAAGGGAAGCATGTATAAAGTGAATAAAATTGGTCCTAGCACAGAACCTTGTGGAACTCCATAATTAACTTTAGTCTGTGAAGAAGATTCCCCATTTACATGAACAAATTGTAATCTATTAGACAAATATGATTCAAACCACCGCAGCGCAGTGCCTTTAATACCTATGGCATGCTCTAATCTCTGTAATAAAATTTTATGGTCAACAGTATCAAAAGCAGCACTGAGGTCTAACAGAACAAGCACAGAGATGAGTCCACTGTCCGAGGCCATAAGAAGATCATTTGTAACCTTCACTAATGCTGTTTCTGTACTATGATGAATTCTAAAACCTGACTGAAACTCTTCAAATAGACCATTCCTCTGCAGATGATCAGTTAGCTGTTTTACAACTACCCTTTCAAGAATTTTTGAGAGAAAAGGAAGGTTGGAGATTGGCCTATAATTAGCTAAGATAGCTGGGTCAAGTGATGGCTTTTTAAGTAATGGTTTAATTACTGCCACCTTAAAGCCTGTGGTACATAGCCAACTAACAAAGATAGATTGATCATATTTAAGATCGAAGCATTAATAATGGTAGGGCTTCCTTGAGCAGCCTGGTAGGAATGGGGTCTAATAAACATGTTGATGGTTTGGATGAAGTAACTAATGAAAATAACTCAGACAGAACAATCGGAGAGAAAGAGTCTAACCAAATACCGGCATCACTGAAAGCAGCCAAAGATAACGATACGTCTTTGGGATGGTTATGAGTAATTTTTTCTCTAATAGTTAAAATTTTGTTAGCAAAGAAAGTCATGAAGTCATTACTAGTTAAAGTTAATGGAATACTCAGCTCAATAGAGCTCTGACTCTTTGTCAGCCTGGCTACAGTGCTGAAAAGAAACCTGGGGTTGTTCTTATTTTCTTCAATTAGTGATGAGTAGAAAGATGTCCTAGCTTTACGGAGGGCTTTTTTATAGAGCAACAGACTCTTTTTCCAGGCTAAGTGAAGATCTTCTAAATTAGTGAGACGCCATTTCCTCTCCAACTTACGGGTTATCTGCTTTAAGCTACGAGTTTGTGAGTTATACCACGGAGTCAGGCACTTCTGATTTAAAGCTCTCTTTTTTAGAGGAGCTACAGCATCCAAAGTTGTCTTCAATGAGGATGTAAAACTATTGACGAGATACTCTATCTCACTTACAGAGTTTAGGTAGCTACTCTGCACTGTGTTGGTATATGGCATTAGAGAACATAAAGAAGGAATCATATCCTTAAACCTAGTTACAGCGCTTTCTGAAAGACTTCTAGTGTAATGAAACTTATTCCCCACTGCTGGGTAGTCCATCAGAGTAAATGTAAATGTTATTAAGAAATGATCAGACAGAAGGGAGTTTTCAGGGAATACTGTTAAGTCTTCTATTTCCATACCATAAGTCAGAACAAGATCTAAGATATGATTAAAGTGGTGGGTGGACTCATTTACTTTTTGAGCAAAGCCAATAGAGTCTAATAATAGATTAAATGCAGTGTTGAGGCTGTCATTCTCAGCATCTGTGTGGATGTTAAAATCGCCCACTATAATTATCTTATCTGAGCTAAGCACTAAGTCAGACAAAAGGTCTGAAAATTCACAGAGAAACTCACAGTAACGACCAGGTGGACGATAGATAATAACAAATAAAACTGGTTTTTGGGACTTCCAATTTGGATGGACAAGACTAAGAGTCAAGCTTTCAAATGAATTAAAGCTCTGTCTGGGTTTTTGATTAATTAATAAGCTGGAATGGAAGATTGCTGCTAATCCTCCGCCCCGGCCCGTGCTACGAGCATTCTGACAGTTAGTGTGACTCGGGGGTGTTGACTCATTTAAACTAACATATTCATCCTGCTGTAACCAGGTTTCTGTAAGGCAGAATAAATCAATATGTTGATCAATTAGTATATCATTTACCAACAGGGACTTAGAAGAGAGAGACCTAATGTTTAATAGACCACATTTAACTGTTTTAGTCTGTGGTGCAGTTGAAGGTACTATATTATTTTTTCTTTTTGAATTTTTATGCTTAAATAGATTTTTGCTGGTTATTGGTAGTCTGGGAGCAGGCACCGTCTCTACGGGGATGGGGTAATGAGGGGATGGCAGGGGGAGAGAAGCTGCAGAGAGGTGTGTAAGACTACAATTCTGCTTCCTGGTCCCAACCCTGGATAGTCACGGTTTGGAGGATTTAAGAAAATTGGCCAGATTTCTAGAAATGACAGCTGCTCCATCCAAAGTGGGATGGATGCCGTCTCTCCTAACAAGACCAGGTTTTCCCCAGAAGCTTTGCCAATTATCTATGAAGCCCACCTCATTTTTTGGACACCACTCAGACAGCCAGCAATTCAAGGAGAACATGCGGCTAAACATGTCACTCCCGGTCTGATTGGGGAGGGGCCCAGAGAAAACTACAGAGTCCGACATTGTTTTTGCAAAGTTACACACCGATTTAATGTTAATTTTAGTGACCTCCGATTGGCGTAACCAGGTGTCATTACTGCCGACGTGAATTACAATCTTACCAAATTTACGCTTAGCCTTAGCCAGCAGTTTCAAATTTCCTTCAATGTCGCCTGCTCTGGCCCCCGGAAGACAATTGACTATGGTTGCTGGTGTCGCTAACTTCACATTTTGCAAAACAGAGTCGCCAATAACCAGAGTTTGATCCTCGGCGGGTGTGTCGTCGAGTGGGGAAAAACGGTTAGAGATGTGAACGGGTTGGCGGTGTACACAGGGCTTCTGTTTAGGGCTACGCTTCCTCCTCACAGTCACCCAGTCAGCCTGCTTTCCCGGCTGCTCGGGATCTGCCAGGGGGTAACTAACGGCGGCTAAGCTACCTTGGTCCGCACCGACTACAGGGGCCTGGCTAGCTGTAGAATTTTCCACGGTGCGGAGCCGAGTCTCCAATTCGCCCAGCCTGGCCTCCAAAGCTACGAATAAGCTACACTTATTACAAGTACCGTTACTGCTAAAGGAGGCCGAGGAATAACTAAACATTTCACACCCAGAGCAGAAAAGTGCGGGAGAGACAGGAGAAGCTGCCATGCTAAATTGGCTAAGAGCTAGTAGCTACGCTAAGCTAGCGGATTCCTAAAAACACGCAAAGTGAATAATGTGTAAATAATTTAGAGGTGATTCAGCAGAAGGAGTGCTTTAGTTAAGGCACGTAAAGATTACACTGGGAAACAAATCGTAATCTAGATAACTAGATCAATCTAACTGCGCAGATTAAACAACTAACAGATACAGAAAAACACTGCTGTGCTCCGGAACAGGAAGTGATACAATACCGCAGTGAGAGCCAACCACCAGTAGAGGCAAGCAAAAGTGGCCACATGAAATCAAAATTGAACTCTTTGAATGCCATAATGGCACTGCACATCACCCCAAAAACACCATACCAACAGTGAAGTTTGGAAGTGGAGCATCATAGTGTGGGTCTGTTTTTCAGCATATGGTACTGGCAAACTACATGTAATTGAAGGAAGGGTGAATGGAAAAATGTACTGAGTTCCAAACACAGCCAAGGAAATTGTCAATAGCCGTTGTTACATTGTTTGGCACATGCTCACGGAGTATTCCGCAAGTCACTCATGTAGAACACCATGGGGAGCAGAGCATTTTAATGCGGGCATGCAAGCTCCATGCAACTACACAGACTTGACTGAATCTATGGATAACACTGCAACAAATGCCTGTAACTTGCCCAAAGACCAACTCCCCTAAATGTGTGCCAGATGTGACAATCAGAACAACAAGACACTATTTGATAGATAACATTGGCACCATCAGGTGTAATCCTGTGCGCACTGTGTGTACAATTGTCATGGCTTTATTTGTGAAAATTATTCAGTATTATAACATTAAAAACAGCTTTTTTGAACTACATTTAATGTCTTGATTCAAACATACTTCACACAAACAATAGCTGTGTCTTGAGAGGAAAGCTGGAAAAACAGCAGAATTTTCCATCACCAAGTGTTCTCAAGCAGACTGCAGAACGCTATAAAAATGCAATGTTCCATTCATTCCTTGAAAACATTAACATGTACTGCTCCAGTCATCATGAAAACACCAACTCCAACTTTTTCAAGCATTTAGAAACAGTAAAATGCGCACTGTAACCCACGGAACTTCTGGCCAAGGGTGCAGCTCCTTACTTTCATTTTCGGGCGGATTGCCAGGACCGCACTTTATAGACCAGCCTGTTAGGAGGAGGCAAGCCAGATTGAGCTGTTTCATTCCGTTTTATGACTTTTTTGGAACGTGGGCGATTGTTTTAGAACATCACCCTGTGGAATAAGCTGCGAGAGCTGCTCCTCATACGTGTTTTAGACAAACAGGCTCTTAACGCTCCCCATGCCAACGGCAGAGGTTGGAGCTCACAGTCACGCAAGATTTACGCACTACTGAGCATGTGCACTGAGAATGTAACAATGGTCTAATGGTTTCAGAGAATGAAAATAAAGCGGCTAGAATGGCCCAGCCACATGGCTTGAATCCAATAGAAAATCTATGGAAAGAACCAACAGAGCTCATAGAAGAAGTCCATGGAACCTTCAAGATTTGAAGACTACGAGGTCTGTCCATAAAGTATCGTACCTTTTAAATTTTTTTTTTTTAAACTATATGGATTTGATTCATGTGTTTTCACGTCAGACAAGCTTGAACCCTCGTGCACATGCGTGAGTTTTTCCACGCCTGTCGGTGACGTCATTCGCCTGTGAGCACGCCTTGTGGAAGGAGTGGTCCCGCCCCGTCGTCGGATTTTCATTGTCTGGAAATGGCGGAATGATTTGGGGGTTTTTTTCATCAGAATTTTTTCAGAAGCTGTTAGAGACTGGCACCTGGAAACCATTCGAAATATTTATCTGGCTTTCGGTGAAAATTTTATGGGCTTCACAGAGAATAAGGGCTGTAACTACAGCTTTAAGGACGGCTCACAATGGTGCTCAGCGCGCTCCGAGCCACGACGACAGGCACGAACCACCGGATTATTTCTAAACGGATGGCTGTGTGGAGCTGGGACCGTCGTGTGCACTTTTTCTGGTTATCACAAGAGCTGGACATCAACCATTTTCCGGTAGATTTCACTTTTAACAAGAGATTTTGTCATGGAAAGCCGAGCGGAGGCTTTGTGTGTCACGACCGATTCGCTGTTCGAGCGAGACAAAGAACGCCTCCGTTTCGGCGTGTCAAGAGGACAAGTTCAGACATGCCCAGCTCTCCACAATTTCTCTTATAACTCACTCGACTGGTAATCATTGAAAGCCGAGATAGGCATGTCTTTATTATTATCTTTTATTATTATTTTGCTGTTTGTTTTTAAACTTAATTTGTAAAAGCCATTTGCAAAGCCAAAAAAGCTGATTTAACAATCATCTGATATAACCGGGGTCAAAATAAATAGAACACTGCCATCTACTGGTTCCCAGATGCTTAGTACTTAGGGCGAATACTGCCATGAACACTACTGGCCAGTCGACGCTAGATGGCAGTAGAGGTCTTGAAAACAAAATTCCAGATAATCCCTGTCTGCTACATTTAAAATGCGTGGAATTTAACAAACGCAAATATAAAACCAACGTCTAGAAACGCAGAGAATATATTCGAGAGTTTTAGGCACTAGAGTTTAATGCTGTTGTCCGTGGAGCCTGAACAGAGTGTCTGAAATGCATTTGTCCTGTCGCGACGTACTGAGATTACATCATCGTACCCATAATGCACTGCGGGGCACAGCATGTACTCACAAAACCTTAAAAATTAGCACATTACTTTAAAACTAAAACATATATCTGATATTTTGTTTCTCCTTTGTCTGCAGAGGATTGAGATGCTTTTCATACAAGCAGTTCTCTTCTGTTAGCAGAGGGTATAACTGCGTCTGTTACAAAACTTTTAACAGGTGGGTAACTGATTTTAAATTTTAAAAATGCTTGTCACTGTTCGGCTTTGTTTATCGGTTTAAAAGTTATCGGACAAAAATGAATCAGAAGATAACTGGTCCGATAATGGTTTTTAAAGTTATCTAAAAAGATAATCCGATAATGAAAACATTATCTTCGATAATTATCTGTTATCGGATTACTGGAAGTGTGCCCACCACTGGGACTGGATATATTAGTTCATTAGTTGCAGACTTTGTAACATCTGTCGCAGGTCGCATTTTTGAGGCATTCAACATCAACATGGACTTCCTCATCAAGGACCCCCCATCATTCCAGTCGTCAGAGCAGGTCCTGGATGACATTACTGCTGCAATGATTTTAGTGAGCAAAGAGTTGCACTTATCCAGGATTACAATCAGATCCCAACAAAGGATGAACAGCAGTGTCAATAGCTGCCCCACGTTCAGTGGCATCGTTGTCAGTTTCCGGGGGCAAAGAAAATCAAAACCAAACGCCACTCCCCATGACTATTTGTTTTCACCAAATAGGTGGACAGTAACATATTTATATTTCATTTGTGAACAGATACATTACTATTGCTGGTTTGCGCTAATGTGCTCAACCACTGCAATTTCCCCCCCGCTTGCAGCAGTGGTTAGAACAGTCGTATCAAAATAAAATTGTGCAGAAAACATTTTCTCATCAAGATCAACAATTTTGTCAGGAAGCACCTTAAGAAAGCCACATTTTTATTTTGGGCATACTGTAGAGGACCACCCTAGAGTGACACGTTACATTTATCCTTCATCTCAGAGACGTTTTGAAATGATTTTACAAATACGAGCATCATGAAGTCACACCACAGACTAAATCCAATGCGGGACAAGAAAACAAAAATAACCCAGAAACATTCGCCACAGAATACCCAGATTTCCAGGAGAATCCACCATCACTGACAAAACACATTTTTCTCGTTGTCATGGCAGTTTTCCTCCTGCTTACAGAGACACTACAGGGGCAGAAGTCCCCTCTCCCCATAAAATGTCTAATTTTGAAGACATTTTAATGCCATTTGGTTTTTTAAACATACAATACTAATAATAATAATAATAAAAAATAATGAATTTTTGAAGACTAAAACGGTTCAATCACTATTACTATGTCAGCTTTATTACTACAATTTTGCTCTAAATGGACCTGATAAGCCATGAAACAATGTTTATTTTTTAATAAATTAATTTAAAACATTGAGGCTGGGTTGCACCAACATAGCTTAAATTAAACCTAGTTTAGGCCTAAACTGAATTTAGTAAATCCATGTTTAAACTGGGTTTAAATTAATCTGAGATGTGTTGCATGTCTTAAATTTAAACATGGATTACCTAAACCGGTTTAATCAAGGATTAAAATAAACTTAAATATGTTCATCAGCCGCCATTAATGGGTATGGTCAAATGTATGCATAAATAGACAAAACATATAACTAACACTGACTGTAAACAATCAAACGATGACACATTGAATTATATAATAATATAATGGGCCGTTGCGTTCAGTGCTCTGGAATGGCCTGTTTGATATATTTGTAAACACTGTCGCGTGCCGCCCGTTACATTCTATCACTCGGGCAGTGAAGATAGCATCAGTGAAGATGGCACCTCGTCAAAGGGCATCCAATTTTTCTTATTTTGAGAAAAAATTACTGGCAGGGCTAATGGAGGAATTTGGGAAAATTATAGAGGACAAAAAAAACTGATAATTTAACGACAGAAAAGAAGGAGCAGGCGTGGGCATCATTAATGGAGAGATTCAATGGGGCAATGGGAATAAAGGAGGCCAGGGACAAGGCTCAGCTGAAAGGCTGTTGGACGAATTTAAAAAGCAAGGCAAAATCTGATGCGGCTTCTGTGCTTGATAGCTGGTCCGACTTTTTCACTGAGGTACAATACAGACTCTTTTGTGAATCTGTACCGCTGGAGAAACTCACTGTTGCTGTACAATTCAACAGGGTTTAGCCTATCTCAAATATTTCTGCGTGGAACTCTATCTTGTAACTCAAGCAGACGAATAACAGCAACCATGTTGTCCGAATAACTAATTTAAACCTCCTCCAGGGGTGGTTTATATTAAACAGGCAATCCAGGTTTATCCTTGGGTTAAAATCACTGATGCAACAGACTCACAATTAATCTAAGTTTAAGTGGGGTATTAAATCTGAGATTAGCCATGGATTAGATTTAACCAGAGATTAGTGGAAACTAAATGTAAACTAAGTTTAAGTTTGGTGCAACACGACTAAAAAGTAAACAGATTAAATGCAGATTAAAGTTTAAACCACGTTGGTGCAACCCAGCCTAAGAAGCGGTTTAGACTGAAAGGGTTTTTTTTTTGCTAAAGTAATAGACATATACAATGAATTGCCTTTAACATGCTTGTATTCTGTTCTATGCAAGCGCAATATGCAGGAAAATATTAGTATAATAAAGTATTAGATCAGGACTTGACTGTCAGAAACTCAATATTACTGTAATTTCTGGACTATAGAGCATACCTGAATATTAGCTGCACCCACCAATTTTAAGAAGAAATTGTACATAAATAGGCCGTACATGTCTATAACCCACGGGCCTCACGTTGTAATATGCGATATTTTCACAGAAAGGTGTTAGAAAGATTTTTTAAATTTTAATTAGATTCGTACCGTAAATGCTTTTTTCCCCTGAAGTGTTACATGTAAATATTGTCTCTGCTCCACACGGAGAACTGAGTAATTTTAACTTTTTCTTTATCTAACTTTCATCACATGCAGCCAGGATCGGATGGAGTCTGTGGTAAATGAGACGTTAATGAGGTGCTGTGACTTTCAACTTGTTGCGCCAAGACAGAGGACCGGTGTGGAAGGGTGGGGGTAGAAGGCTCCTCTCCACTAACTCATCTGATGGCCCAACTCTGGCGCAAAGTGTTGGACTTTTCTTCACTAAAAGGAACAGGTAAGACCTTATATTTACACTGTGTGTGAATTTACACCGCATGAGGAGCGCAGCTTTCAGGAAATAAATTGACAGGATCAACTGATGTATCTGACTTATGAAAAAGACTGTAAAAATCCATAAATTAGCCGCATCATTGCAAAAGCCGCAGTGTTCAAAGCATGTGAAAAAAGTAAAACTGATTGGGACTCAACTCAAAACAAGAATATAACTTCTCATTTATTACTTACTTATGGTACTTTACAGTTTTTTGTAGCATTTTTTCAGGCAATCCTTCAGTGTCGTCATACTGCTCAGCAGGCTCCACGATAACTGGACACGGTGTACTGATTAAAAAAGAAAGAAAAATGAGTTGAACAAACCAAATATTCAAAGAGAGTGACATTCTGATTGATGTTATCAAAACAATATCAATCAAATATAAAATGCACTGGATGAGAGTTAAATAAGCAACCTGTCAATCCGTAAGTCTTATTTATGAAAACTTAAAAAAGCGGGAAAAACCAAGACCTGTCCATAAGCAGACTGTATCATCAGCAGAATTCCATGAATTATGGTACATCAAAACATCTGCCACTGAACTTCATAAAACTGCTTCAATGTTGTGGGCCCACATACCCACTTAAGTAAATTAAGTGGTGGTGTCGCTTACTGTATACCTCAATAAAGGTGAAACAAACAGTATCAAATACAGTAACTTGCACTGAGTTTTCTTTTTTAAATACAAACTTCAGGTTTTGGTCAGTGCAACATCATTCTATCAATTACTACATAATGTAGGAATAATACCAACATGACAACCAGCACTGAAGGTTCAATAATATATTTGACAATACAAATACACTATTTCAACATACTCATGCAATCTGGGTCTACCCTTGTAAACTAACCCAGCCCACTTCTTACGTAGTGAGCAGCAGTGCCCCCTCAGTACAGCGCTCCAGGGCTTTACGTGCAACCGGCTTGTTTGCAAACTCCACGATTCCTTTCCCAGTGGGACGACCACGATCATCTGTGATTACAATAGCCCGTTCCACTGGCCCAAACTGGGAAAACACCTAAAGACACAACACGGTTTCAGGTTCAACATTACTGCACATATCTATTTTACAAAGAACATTCAAGCTCACTTTCATGTTACCTCTTCCAGCAGTTCATTCGTCACTGCGGGCAGCAAGTTGCTCACTGTAAGCGCAGCGCCATGTGTAGCAAAACGGACCTGGATTGCTCTGTTGTTCAAAATAGTTCCATCCAGCTCAGCTTTGGCAATTTCTGCAAGGGTACGCGTTTCCTGAAGGACAGAGCGTGAACAGGTAAAAGATGACAGCAACATGTCAGTGTTTCCCCTACAGCATTATAAGCCTGACAAGCCACCAGGCTAACAAGAACCCCCTGCCAGGTCAGAAACATTTTGTTAAAAATGGGGGAAGGCGGGACACTATGGACTACATCGTCAGGATTGTTTTTGAACTATCTGACTGTTTGTGCAAGTTGACTGTTTAGAACCCGTTGACATCAAAGCACCAGTGAAGTACACCAAAACGAAGTCCCCTTTCTCATTTATAAATTAATAAAATATCAAATGACAAGGATCTATTTTAGCTGTTATATAAAAGAAATAATGAATGTTTTTTCATGTGTTCAATGGAAATATTTCATGCGGTGAAAGATATAAAGGAGGCACGCCAAGAAGGAAAAAATAAAAACTAAGATCCAGTATGAAACATTTGTAGCTTACAACAACAGAGTCCCAGTTAGCGACTTTAATCAGCAGAGGTGAGTCACACCTTTAAATTCACACCTATATTCATCAACGGAGGTTGATGAATAAACTGCGGACCTGTTGCTGCTGATCAGAGATCCAGCCGTTTGTGATGAGGCAACTCAGAATGAAAACTGGCAATCTAAGCCTTACTGGTCAAGCTTGCGCTATGCTACATTTCTTTATCAAGTGAAAGCGTCTTACCCAGTAAATGGGAATGGAGTTTAAAAAAAAAAAAAAAACAAGCTACAGTGTTACTTTGTGCTCAGCAAAAAAATACAGCCAATTGCTTTAGGTCCTATTTTTTTATTACACTGAACAAAAATATAAATGCAACACTTGTTTTTACTCCCGTTTATCATGAGCTGAACCCAAAGATCTAAAACATTTTCTATATACACAAAAGACCTATTTCTCTTGTTCACAAATCTGTCTAAATCTGTGTTGGCGAGCACCTCTCCTTTGCTGAGATAACCTATCCCACCTCACAGGTGTGGCATATAAAGATGCTGATGAGACAGCATGATTATTGCACAGGTGTGCCTTAGGCTGGCCACAATAAAAGACAGCTCTGAAATGTAACCAGTCAGTATCTGGTGTGATCACCATTTGCTTCGCGCGGTGCAACACATCTCCTTCACATAGAGCTGATCAGCAGCCAAACGGCAACGAATGCGAGCATTTGCCCACTCAAGTCGGTTACGATGACAAACGGCACTCTCAGGTCAAGACCCTGATGAGGATGACAAGCATGCAGATGAGCTTCTCTGAGATAGTTTGACAGTTTGTGCAGAAATTCTTTCATTCTGCAAACCAATTGTTGCAGCAGTTGTCTGAGTGGCTGATCTGATCTTGGAAGTGAACATGCTGGATGTGGAAGTCCTGGGTTGGTGTGGTTACACGTGGTCTGCGGTTGTGAGGCCAGTTGGATGTACTGCCAAATTCTCTGAAATGCCTTTGGAGATGGCTTATGGTAGAGAAATAAAGATTCATTTCACAGGCAACAGCTCCTGTGGTTATTCTTGCAGCCAGCATGCCAATTGCAGGCTCCCTCAAAACTTGCGACATCTGCAGCATTGTGCTGTGTGATAGAACTGAACATTTTACAGTGGCCTTTTATTGCGGCCAGCCTAAGGCACACCCGTGCAATATTGCTGTCTAATCAGCATATATGCCACAACTGTGAGGTGGGATGGCTCATCTCTGGAAAGAAGTGCCTGATTTAGACAGATCTGTGAACAATATTTGAGAGAAATAGGTCTGTTGTGTATAGAGAAAATGTTTTACATTTTTGAGTTCAGCTCATGAAAAATGGGAGCAAAAACTAGTGTTGCATTTATATTTTTGTTCAGTGTAACATTGGCTACACAGCCAGCTAGCTACATGTCAATTTCTGGACTATAGAGCGTACTTGAATATAAGCAGCACCCACCAATTTTAAAAAGAAATTATACATAAATAGGCCGCACTTGTCTCTAAGCTGCGGGTCTCCACATTGTAACATGAGATATTTGCACATAAAGACATTAGACAGAAAGATTTTTAACTTTAATTAAATACGTACAGTAAATGCTTTTTTTCTGACAAGCACATGCACGGTGTTGCACGGCGTCTCTGCTCCACACGGAGAACAGAGTAATGAGGTAATGTCATCACGTGCAGCCAGGATTGCTTAGTGTCTGTGATACATGAGACATTAATAAGGCGCTGTGACTTTTCCAACTTGTGGCGCAAAGACGAGACACGGTGGGGGTGAGACAGCAGCTGTGCTGACTGATCTGACGTAAAGTAGCGCAAAGTACCAGAGGGACTGGAATTAAATTATTTTCAGACGTCATTTTCTTCAGGTCGTGTTGATGAATCCATTAAAATGAACAGGTAAGACTTTTTATTATATGGCTGTGATGCTATGTGCGCTCTGATCGGCTGATTATTGGTCTGATATTATCCCATATTGGACCAGTTTCCATGACAATCAGTCCGAAATGTGTATTTTCTTTACAAGCCAGAAGCTAAAAACATGATTAGAAAAAGTCGGTTACAGTTGGTTAATAATCCTTTGAATTTACACCACTTAAGGACCGCAGGTTTCAGTCAATTAACGGCCAGCATCAACTGACATATTTCGACTTATGAGAAAGCCTGTAAAAATCCATAAATTAGCCGCATCATTGTTTAAGCTGCAGTGTGAAAAAAGTTGTGACTTATAGTCCAGAAATTACAGTAATACCCTTATGGCATATTTACAGCATCAGAATTGCTCCGATATAGGGCTGAAATGCCGGTATTTGGTTAGACTCTTTCTCTCCGATTGTTCTGTCTGAGTTATTTTCATTAGTTACTTCATCCAAACCATCAACATGTTTATTAGACCCCATTCCTACCAGGCTGCTCAAGGAAGCCCTACCATTATTTAATGCTTCAATCTTAAATATGATCAATCTATCTTTGTTAGTTGGCTATGTACCACAGGCTTTTAAGGTGGCAGTAATTAAACCATTACTTAAAAAGCCATCACTTGACCCAGCTATCTTAGCTAATTATAGGCCAATCTCCAACCTTCCTTTTCTCTCAAAAATTCTTGAAAGGGTAGTTGTAAAACAGCTAACTGATCATCTGCAGAGGAATGGTCTATTTGAAGAGTTTCAGTCAGGTTTTAGAATTCATCATAGTACAGAAACAGCATTAGTAAAGGTTACAAATGATCTTCTTATGGCCTCGGACAGTGGACTCATCTCTGTGCTTGTTCTGTTAGACCTCAGTGCTGCTTTTGATACTGTTGACCATAAAATTTTATTACAGAGATTAGAGCATGCCATAGGCATTAAAGGCACTGCGCTGCGGTGGTTTGAATCATATTTGTCTAATAGATTACAATTTGTTCATGTAAATGGGGAATCTTCTTCACAGACTAAAGTTAATTATGGAGTTCCACAAGGTTCTGTGCTAGGACCAATTTTATTCACTTTATACATGCTTCCCTTAGGTAGTATTATTAGACGGTATTGCTTAAATTTTCATTGTTACGCAGATGATACCCAGCTTTATCCATGAAGCCAGAAGACACACACCAATTAGCTAAACTGCAGGATTGTCTTACAGACATAAAGACATGGATGACCTCTAATTTCCTGCTTTTAAACTCAGATAAAACTGAAGTTATTGTACTTGGCCCCACAAATCTTAGAAACATGGTGTCTAACCAGATCCTTACTCTGGATGGCATTACCCTGACCTCTAGTAATACTGTGAGAAATCTTGGAGTCATTTTTGATCAGGATATGTCATTTAAAGCGCATATTAAACAAATATGTAGGACTGCTTTTTTGCATTTACGCAATATCTCTAAAATCAGAAAGGTCTTGTCTCAGAGTGATGCTGAAAAACTAATTCATGCATTTATTTCCTCTAGGCTGGACTATTGTAATTCATTATTATCAGGTTGTCCTAAAAGTTCCCTAAAAAGCCTTCAGTTAATTCAAAATGCTGCAGCTAGAGTACTGACGGGGACTAGAAGGAGAGAGCATATCTCACCCATATTGGCCTCTCTTCATTGGCTTCCTGTTAATTCTAGAATAGAATTTAAAATTCTTCTTCTTACTTATAAGGTTTTGAATAATCAGGTCCCATCTTATCTTAGGGACCTCGTAGTACCATATCACCCCAATAGAGCGCTTCGCTCTCAGACTGCAGGCTTACTTGTAGTTCCTAGGGTTTGTAAGAGTAGAATGGGAGGCAGAGCCTTCAGCTTTCAGGCTCCTCTCCTGTGGAACCAGCTCCCAATTCAGATCAGGGAGACAGACACCCTCTCTACTTTTAAGATTAGGCTTAAAACTTTCCTTTTTGCTAAAGCTTATAGTTAGGGCTGGATCAGGTGACCCTGAACCATCCCTTAGTTATGCTCCTATAGACATAGACTGCTGGGGGGTTCCCATGATGCACTGTTTCTTTCTCTTTTTGCTCTGTATGCACCACTCTGCATTTAATCATTAGTGATCGATCTCTGCTCCCCTCCACAGCATGTCTTTTCCTGGTTCTCTCCCTCAGCCCCAACCAGTCCCAGCAGAGGACTGCCCCTCCCTGAGCCTGGTTCTGCTGGAGGTTTCTTCCTGTTAAAAGGGAGTTTTTCCTTCCCACTGTAGCCAAGTGCTTGCTCACAGGGGGTCATTTTGACCGTTGGGGTTTTACACAAATATTGTATGGCCTTGGGGCAACTGTTTGTTGTGATTTGGCGCTATATAAAAAAATTGATTAAAAAAAATTGATAAAATGATTATTCGAGTTATTCAAGTAACTCGATTACAAAAAATGCTCGAGGCAAAGAATTTGCCTCGAAGCTTCGTTTAATTCATGTCACGAGCTCCCGTATCATTGTTTCCTCTGGACTGTAATAATTGCCGGACAAGGCTTCATGCGGCGCAATCTACTTCTCTGGCGATGGTGGAAAACGAAGATACCGGAGTGCGTAAAAGGCAGAAAATGTCTAAAGTTTGGGATCATTTTACACTTCGTAAGGCGGACAATATAGTGCAATGTATATGTAAAGCGGACCTGGCCTACCATAACAGCACTTCGTCAATGTTGCAACACCTCAACCGAAAGCATCCTCACGTGAACTACTGCACTTCTCCAAGCGGACTCGAAGCCTCTAAAAGGTAACGCATTTTAAGATTAACATTAACTGATATGAACACTACTGCTTGTTAGAATTTCAGTAATTATGTGTAGCTTGTGTGTTGTGTCGATAGTGATGAGAAAGGCTAATAAGTAGGCTAACGAGAGGCTAATAACTAGGCTAACGAGAGCAAATGCACCAAAATCATGAAATCAGTTCATCTCTCCCTTCCTCTCTTTCTTTCTCACTCACTCACTCACAATAAATAATAGATGACATGATGGACAAATTCATTAACATACATTTACTTTTGGACAACTTTAGCATTTGTTATAGCCTGCAAATGAATGAATGTTTGTTTTTTTTTCCTCCCCCCACAGCACACCACAGCGACGGATGGACAGCTTTGTCCGGACAGGTCCCTCATGTACTGTCGAGGAGGCCGTGGTTTTGACCAACAGCATTTTAAATATGCTCATCACAGACATGCGCCCACTGTCCATGGTGGAAGACACAGGATTCAAGAATATGACCAAAACATTCAATCCCAAATACACCATTCCCTCAAGAACATACTTCACAAATATGATGGAGCAAAAATACTCAGAAATAACTGAAAAATTACAAAGTGTTCTTAAGGACATAGAGTCTGTTGCACTAACAAGTGACATTTGGACAAGTGTGGCTACAGAGACTTATCTGGGGGTCACATGTCATTTCTTGGGAGATGATTGGGAAATGAAGTCCCTCTCCCTTACTACAATGCCTCTAGAGGAGAGGCATACAGCCACAAACATTGCAGATTGGCTGGAGGAGACTACTACCAAATTTCACATTCCTTTTGAGAAGGTGAAGGCAGCTGTCCATGACAATGGCGCCAATGTAGTGGCAGCTGCCAGAATTCTGAAGGCCTCTAAGAGATGCCTGGTGGAGCACTTTAAAAAGAGTGAACTGGCCTGCACAAAACTTAAAGAAAAGCAGCATAGCAGCAAATGGGAGTGCAACAGCACATGCTGGTCCAGGATGTCAGTACCCGGTGGAACAGTACACTTCATATGCTGTCCAGGCTCCTTGAGCAGAGGTGGCCAGTGACTGCTGCACTTTCGGACCCTGCAGTCAACCCACGGGGAAAACATCACTATTTGGATCTGAAGCCTGAGCAGTGGATATTGATGGAAGAGCTGGCTCAGGTTCTTGAACCTTTCGAGGGGGCTACAGTGTTCCTTAGTGGGGAACAATATGCAACCCTGTCTGCACTTCCTCAGCTGGTACAAATGCTGAAGAAATCCACCATGAATTCAGCTTTTGAAACTGCACCAGTAAAGACATTTCAGGGTCTTGCAGCTCAACAGATCACTGACAGGTGGGAAGATCTGTTTGTATTTAAACCTGAGGACCCTAACATTGCCCTACTTGCTGCTGCCATGGACCCCTGCTTTAGAAAACTTAAGTTCTTGTCTTCTGAGGAATCAGTTAAGGTCCAAAGCACAATTCAAACAATGGCACTAACTGTCAAAAGACAAGAGTCCAATGTGCAGGGAAATGAATCCACCACCAACATAGGAGACACCCCAGCTACTCAAGCCCAAGGATCAGCTCACAGTGTTCTTGTATCTTCATCAGACTCCAGTAGCAATGAAGAAGAGGATAATGATGAGAATCAAAATCAAGAGGTCCAGAGGGAAGTCTTACAATATTTTGGTGAACATCCTCTCTCCAAAAAAGAGTCATTTCCTCTCCAATGCAGTAAGATACCCAACCCTGGCTAAGCTGGCAAAGTCTTTTCTCAGTATTCCAGCCACCTCAACATCCTCAGAGCGCTTGTTCTCTGCTGCTGGGAACACTGCCTCAAAGCATAGGGCTAGCCTCACCTCTGACCATGTCAATATGCTGACCTTTTTGCATTGTAACCATCATTTGCTTGTTTAAAGGGATGTATATGCATTGCACACACATGCACTACTACAAATTCTCTCTCTCTCTCTCTCTCATGCATTGCTAAGACAAGCACTCACCTTCTTGAACAAAGATGAACATTATACTCTACTTACCTCATCTGGATTCAGTTGGAAACTGAACTGAACTGTACTGTTTAAGTTGAATTATTAGTGATATTTGAGTTATTTACTTTTATACTTTTTGTTGTTTATTCTCAGGTGGGGATGCACCCCCTTTTCCTTTTTTTTAAAAAAAGGATGCACCTTATTTGTCCTTTTATTTCAATTTTTTTTGTCATACATCACAAATGTTTTACAAAGTTTGCATAAATGGGCTTAGTTCTGGAGTCAATAAGCCAACGATTAAGTTTTGATAGTGTTGAGTTTAAATAAAAACCTTTTTTGGAGAGGAATAAAAGCCAATTGCTTGTTCATTTTTAGAGGCCTTTCATGTTATATAACACACTATTGATATACGAGGTATCTTATAAAACTAGCCGGCAGTTTTATCAAAGAAAAAAAAAATTATATATATATATATATATATATATATATATATATATGGATTTGAATGACATGCGATTACACCAATCATGCTTGAATCCTCGTGCGCATGCGTGAGTTTTTTCACGCGTGTCGGTGACGTCATTTCCCTGTGGGCAGGCTTTGAGTGAGCACTGGTCCAGCCCTCTCGGCTGAATTCCTTTGTTTGAGACGCTGCTCGAGACGGCGCGCGTTGCTTTATCAAACTTTTTTCAGGACCTGTGAGGGATATCCGAGTGGACACTATTGAAGAAATTCAGCTCGTTTTCGGTGAAAAGTTTAACGGCTGATGAGAGATTATGGGGTGTTTCTGTCGCTTTAAGAGGCGACGTCGTCTGGCTGTTTCGAGCTGAAATCATCTTAATTTAAGGCTGTGTTGACCCAGGACGTCGTGAGAGAACAGAGAAGATTCAGAAGAAGCCGGCATGAGGAGTTGATGCGGACATTCCACTGTTAAAGGTCATTTTGTAATGAAAGAACGTGCGCACAAATTCGCCGAGTCGTTTCCGTGACGACGACGCAAATCTGTGTGCGCTGCGACAGGAAAAACACCTCCGTGTTGAAAACCATTTGTAAAATTCAGGCGGCTTTTGATGGCTTTCAACAAGTGAGTAACTGAGAAATTGTTTAACAGTTGGGCATGTTCCAACTTGCCCGTTAAGTTTTCCAACGGAGGTGTTTTTCCTGTCGCTACCCCCCGCGGTCGGGTGCGGCCCGACATGCGTCTCTGCCCGCACGTTCTTTCATTACAAAATGACCTTTAACAGTGGAATGTCCGCATAAACTCCTCATGCCGACTTCTTCTGAAAGTGATCTGTTCTCTGACGACTTACTGGGTGAACAGAGCCTGAAATGTGGAAGTTTTCAATTTGAAACAGCGAGATGACACCGCCTCAGAGTGCAGATCGCCGTCAGGTGCCGTGTGCCGTCCTTAAAGCGACACTACCAGCCCAAAATCTCATCAGCCGTTAAAATTTTCAACGAAGACCAGCTGAATTTATCGAATGGTGTCCACTTAGTTGTGCATACAGTTTTTGAAAAAATTTTTATCAAACAAAGCAGCAGTCTGAGCCATTCCTAAAAAAAAAAAAAAACGACGAGAGGGTGGGCGACTCCTCACTCAAAGCCTGCCCACAGGCGAATGACGTAACCGACAGGCGTGAAAAAACCCCTGCATGCCCACGAAGGTTCAAGCATGTCTGACGTAATCACACGTGATTCAAATCCATATGGTTTTTGAAAAAAATAATAAGGTCGGATACTTTTCTAATAGACCTCGTATGTGTTTAAAAACACAAAAATGTAATTTATCCGATTACTCGATTAATCGTTAAAAAAAAAAATCGACAGAATACTCGATTCCAAAAATATTTGATAGCTGCAGCCCTAGTCCGATATCACTTGAACTGCTAGAAAACACAAAGACAAGTTAGCCATGTTTTCTCCAACACTAACAGGGAGAACGTGTTATGCAGGTCACACAGTGATTTAGGCAGTGAGCCACCCACAGCCATCATTTGGACGGTCAATTTTCAGAATAGACAGCCACAAGAAAAATTGGGGACGGCCTGCTCAAAGGCGTATAAAATATGTGTATAATGCATAGATCTCACTAGCTTTATAACAGAGTAATGGCCCATTACATTGCTGCTTGAAAAATATTATGCTGCAATTGCGCCGTTACGCTGTTTTTGAGGATGTGTAGCAGAAAAATGATCATTTCTCTATGTTGCTTGTGGACCTGCTGCTTCTGATCCTCCAATTTATTCATCAACCTCCGTCAAAGCCATTTAAAGACATCCACCGTGACTCACCTTTCTGTTGATTAAAGTCACTAACTGGGACTCTTGTCTTGGTGCAGGCAAAAAAACGAGAATTGTCCTCCGTTTCACAACAGAGTTTTTGTTCATTCTTCATTAACTTTTTGTGGGCCAATGCACGTGATGGTTCTCTGGTGTGTGCTGGACCAGCTTCGCCAGTTTATAAACTGAAGTTACTGTCCCTCATGTAAAGGAAAAATAATAAATAATAATATCCTCTGCTTGTTGTTGTGGGACTGACTGGATGGTTCTCTACTGAGTAAAGTTGGAAAGCTAGATTCTGGACTTAATACCTTCAAAGCAAATCACCGTTTTAAATCAAATGACACCTCTTTCCAAATGTAATACAGACAACAAACTACAACTGATCAAAACCCTTTTTCTTTTCCCCAAAAGGAGACATCCTCCATTCTTTATGAATTACACTGATCTTGACGTGTAGCTGGCTGCAAGACTGAACCTCAGGGACGGCAACAAATTATCACGGCGAAAGGAAATGCTTTGATAAAAACTCAATAACGTCACATTTAAGGCTTGTAGAGCCACCAAACTCACATCACACAACGAGTTCCTTCTGATTGTACTACAGCACTTAGATTGGAAAAAGATAACATTATATAACATCAGGGATTTTTTTAATTGTAATAAATTTGAAGTTACCATGGACCAGTACAGTACCATGGACTGGTACAGAATTACCAGTACAGAACTTTTTATTTATATCTTGTAGTGCAACTAAATTCGCAGCCAATACACCCATGGCAGTGGACGTCATATTTTGGTCATACGCGCGTACCTATTTGTATAAGCCACTTCAGCATCTCGGGCAAGCGGGGGCTGAATGGGAAGGCATCGGGACAAACAAATGTACGTGCATGACGGCGAACACGCATTCAATGTAATATTGCTCACTACTGCGTGCGGTAAATGCCATTTCTCATCTAAAGTAAGCATAATAAATTTTCCCAGTACATTGGACTGTGTTGTTACGTAAGCCTATTGCATTCACTGGATAAAAAACAAAACAACATTTGACCGCTGCTCTCGTAATTATGAGAAAAGATCAGGTGCCTAAATTGTTTTATGTATATTCTTCCGTACTTCCAGTCCCTCAGTAAAGACACGGGCTGAGCTCAGCCAATGATAACACACTGCAATCAAACATAAAGTGTGGATTTTCCCCTGAAGTGTTCCCGGATGAATGTCCAGGGAGGAGCACAGGGCATCTTTTCAGCTTTCACTCACACAGCCCCACCGATCACTGAGGGACACAGCGGGGCTCACTCCCACCTGGGCGCATGCCAGTCTGTGGGCTCCGTGCCCTGCCTCGCTGGAGGTGATTCATTCATTGAGGAACAGTTCAGGAGGAAATCCACACTTTGAGTGCACCGTGGTGTGGATCACAGCGCAGTGTCGGAGTTTACAAAGTGACCGATTTTCGATTATGACTCGGGAATTCTCATGCTTGTCTTTACCAAGGAACTGGAAGTACGGAAGCACATTGTACGGAAGTGATTACACACACACACACACACACACACACACACACACACACACACACACAATAAATAAAAACAGCCTCATCTCGTAATTATGCAATCTTTTCTCGTAATTACGAGATAAGCGGTCAAATGTTTTTTCTTATCCAGTGAATGCAATACGCTTCCGTAACTGACAGCTGCGCAAATGGCTTTGTTTGTCCCATAGCCGCTGACCGCTGTGCATGTGTACTTGTAATGCTGAAGTGGCTTATTGCGTTCGGCGATGTTTTCATCGGCCAAAAAACGGCCACCAGAGGGCGCTCGGATGAAGTCCGAGGCAACCTATCGAGCTCGACTACGTTTTCACCAAGAAAAATCGCCCCTCGAGGTAAATAACCAACCTTGAGAAAAAATACGAGTGAAATCATGAATATAGAACGGTTTAATGTGCAAAACGCGTTACTATCAGTGGCTGCAAATTTACAAGTGCTGCTAACAATGCCTGCTATATGGTCTCTCAGATCATACATGTCGACGATTAGATTCAGCAGGGTTTATGACTTAATTATTAGCTCACCCCATCTATAACCAACGTTCGAGTAGGCGGACGATGCTTTCTTTGTCCCCAAACGATCCCAGCATGAACCGAATAGCTCGCTTTGTTCACGCAAATGAAGAAAAATCTTTAAGCGAAACATGTTGGGCATTGTTACTAGTGTTCGTTATTTCGGAGTTTCCAGAGCAAAACTATATAACTTTACAGCCAAGGTAAACTAAAATGTGTGTGTGGCGAAGACAAAAGGTGATGATACCAGGCGAATGAAGGCGAATCCTCGCTCCGGGTTGACGAAAACCTCGCTAGCTTTGCCGTATTTAGCGAACAGCTTCCTGAAGTCTTCCTCCTTAACCTCGGGGGTGAGACTGCCGACAAAAAGACGGCAGCGCTGGGTGAACGTCTTCTCTCCGGGCCTGCGAAAACTCTTCAAATCCAGCGTCATTTTTGAAGGCCCGTCCGCCCGTTCGGCCGCGGCAGGCTTCTGAGCAGGCGGGGCCGAGCTTTCTTTGTCCGCAGAGTCAACGTTGACGTTTACCGGCTGAGATGAACTCTTACTCTGCGTGGCCGTTTGCTTCGGATTTCGGTTTGCCATGTTCAGACGCAACAATCTAACCAGTTCTGCTTGGATGAAACTTGTTATGGCTAAAGTGAGCGGTCGAAAAGCAGCTCCCGAGCAAAACGTGATGTTTCAAAGATGGCGACCGGTGGATGCGCGCACAATTCCCCCCTCCCCCCAAGACAGGGGCGTAGTTAGAATTCGGTTCCGTTTTTGTTTTTTTTTTAGTACTTATTTTTGCTTTACTTATAAATAATACTTATTTATAATTGTACATACAGAGCCTAAAAGTGTTCTTTTGTCTTTTTTTTTAAAACTGAGCAACTGTTTTGTCCATCCTGTATCCTTCATTTGTGGGTGAACAAAGTCAGCCTAGACCTAGAACAACCATAAACCGGACTCAACAGTAACAACAGTTGTTCAGTAAAAAATAGGTATTAATACATTTGTATGCAAATTAATGAATCTACTCGCTAAATTATAAAGTAATTAATTATTTGACAATTTAATAGGCAATAAAAAGAGGAACAAAAAGAATTTGCTAGTGTTGATCCATCAACAAATATAACCCCAATTCCAATGAAGTTGGGACATTGTGTAAAATGTAAATAAAAACAGAATACAATGATTTGCAGTTCCTCTTCAACCTATACTCAGTTGAATACACCACAAAGACAAGATATTTAATGTTCAAACTGATAGACTTTATTGTTTTTGTAACAAATATTTGCTCATTTTGAAATGGATGCCTGCAACATGTTCCAAAGAAGCTGGGACAGTGGTATGTTTACCACTGTGTTACATCACCTTTCCTTCTAACAACACTCAATAAGCGTTTGGGAACTGAGGACACATTACATTTACACAGAATGTAGGCACAATAAAATCAATCCACTGGCTGTGCTTGGCACTTTAACAGCTGAACACGCTTGAACACCTCTGTCTCTCCCTCTCTCTGTCTTTGTGTGTCCCACTCCCACTCTCTCCTGCGAGGCATCATTGTAAAGCACTTTGAGCTTCTGATTGAGATGGAAAAGTGCTATTCAGTCAGTTTACACACTTGTCACAACTTCTAAGAAATATATTTGAGTTTATTGACAAAATGTCAAACATGAAACAACACTGAATGTGAAATAATGAATAATAAGTTAAAATCAAAAGCTAAACACAAAGTAAAATTTCTTATTTTAAGTTAAAGTATAAGTTGACCATTTAGCCACCAGATATCTGGATTTTGTCATATGATTTGTACGTTTCATTTTTTAAAATTCTGTTAAATTCTTCTGTTTTTCTTGTTGATTAATGCTGGCAAATTATACAGTATTTTTTGTCTTTCTGGTGCCTGATTCTGTTTTTTTTCTCAGTGTTTAACGTGCAGCTCCATCCAGAGATGGGAGTTGTATCTGTGTTGGCGACCCTCCTGTCCTGTGCACCAACAGCATTTCTTGTATATTCATCCATGAATTGTTCTGTGAATTGTTCTGTAATTTATGTTTGTAGCATGGCCCAAGCAGAGGGTCACCCCTTTGAGTCTGGTCTGCTTGAGGTTTCTTCCTCAGAGGGAGTTTTTCCTTACCACTGTTGCTCTGGGGGTTGGTAAGGTTAGACCTGTGTGAAGCGCCTTGAGGCAATTCTGTTGTGATTTGGCGCTATATAAATGAAAATAAATTGAAATTTAAATTTAAATGAGCATTTGTTATAGGATGTTTATGATTTTATTACTGTTGCTAAAATATTTAGATGTTGTAAGTTTTCGATTCTGTGATTATCTGTTAATTGAAGAGGTTTTTTTTTTTTTAAAATCACTTTACGTGAATATTAATCGTTTTGAATGTCGCACAAATTAAATAATGACGTAGCAGTGACGTCACACCACCTTCCTCTTCCTCAGCCGGAGCGACTCGGATAGTTTCCAATTTTTATCTACAGCGCATTAAAGACTCATTTCTGTGGGATGTGGAGGAACGACAGCCAGTAAGTAGGATTTACGAAATAAACTCCAGTTTAATTTAGGTTTTAAGAGTTTCGAAACGAGGAATATATATATATCATTATGTTCGGGCAATAGGCCCAAAACCAATTTTAAAATTTCTCTATTAAGACATACAAAGGGGGGGGGGGAAAGAACTTTTAGAGGCATAAATTAATTGCAGTAGGTATTAAAAAACAGCCATGCAGAAAAATGCCCTTCTTTGCAAATAAACTGACAGAATGTCTAATTGCCTATAAGCATTAGATTATTTTTATTGTAAAGAAATTGTAAACCAAATTAATACACATATAGCTGGGGTTGTACGTTGTAGCAGTGCCCGATTTACAGTTGTGGAGGCCCAGGGGCAAAGTGAGGTGTGGAGGCCCCTACAGTACGCGCGACCTAACATAACACATTAGTAACAGAACTCGAAAATTAAATTTTGCTTAAAAACATATTATATACAAACACACATATCACTTACAAAACCTAAATCAAAACTCTTCTAGCTTTACGTTTAGAAAAATCAGCCATGTGTTCAAAGTCTATCTCCCTCATGACATCATATTCTATGTTCATGATGGTTAGCTGGTTTAATTTCTCTTGTCCAAGGGATGTTCGCAGCCTGTTCTTAATTAATTTCAATTTACTGAAAGAACGTTCACCACTGCAGTTACTGATCATTAGAACCAGATATATTCTCAGTAACACGTCCACATTTGGGAAAGTGCAGCGAACATCTTTTTCCCATAATAATTTATAAAAGAGGAGCTCTTTCGACACAGTGCTCTCTAAGGCAGCATTGTCAATGAATAATTTGATAAATTCTGCAAAATGGATAAGTTCCATGGATAGGCAGGTCTCCAAATCACAGGGATATACCTGCAATAGCTTCTTTGTAGCCTCCTCAATTTCAGCTGAGTCTGCTGTGTCAAGCCTATGCAAGAAACCAAAGAGATCAGTTACTTTGGCATATGCTTGCAGTCTTTGATTGAGACAGATTATGAGTTTATCACATGCAGGAAACTTTCCACTTTAAACTTTTGTGATGGTGACATTTCTGCCTCAGCTCCATGGCCATAGTCTAATGGGTTTAGCCGCACATTTTGCTTACGGACTCTGGAAGAGGATTGACTGTATGTTGTGCAGCCAGATAACTTACTGTCTTTGTATCAAATATTGGATAAGTAAAGGATCAGCTGAATTGCAGCACTGTGAGAAAGAAACATTGGAGATGTATTCAGCAAGATAGCAATCTGGTATTGTCACTCGCAAGTGTACACCTGGAATGTTCGAAAGGTGCAACCAAAACAGGGAAACTGTGCATCGTACAGGGCTTTGTTTTTCACCTAGTACGGGGAAAGTCTACTGCTTTGCATGTAGAATTATGAATGCAGCAAAAACATCACTCACATTCTATGGGTTCACAGATTGGAAGCATGCCAGCACAAAGCTGGCAGAGCATGAGACTTCACACGACCACGTAAGATGTATAACTGAACTGGCAAAACTGACCAGAGGGGTAGGCAGAATTGACCATGACTTAGAAAAGCAAGCTGTGAATGAGGAACATTACTGGCATCATCTTCTGCAACGACTAGTCAGTGTAATAAAGTTCATATATGAGAGAGGACTAGCCCTTCATGGAGGCAATGAAGATATTGGTTAACCCCACAATGGCAACTACTTGGGCATACTGGAGCTTTCGGCAGAGTATGATGATTTTCTGAAAGAGCATTTACGGAAGTTTGGTGAAAAGAGGACTGGCCATTCAAGTTATTTGTCTTCCACAATATGCAACGAGCTGATTGAGGTGATGGGTAATAAAGTATTGAGTGAAACAATCGCTCGCATTAAGAAATCAAAATACTACTCTATATCCCTTGACTCAACCACTGATGAAAGCCACATTGATCAACTGACATTAATATTTCGCTACATGGAGCAAACAGAGCCTGTTGAAAGATTTTCCCATTCATGCCAAATCAGGGTCACAAAGCCCAAGACATGTTTAATGGCCTGCAGGACTTTCTAAATGCACACAACATTGATATACAAAATTGTAGAGGTCAGTCATATGATAATGCATCTGCAATGAGTGGCATAATGGCCTCCAAGCAAAAGTTGCAACTGAAAACGAGTTGGCATTCTGGATACCCTGTATCGGTCACTCACTAAACCTGGTAGGCCAGGCGGCAGCTGAATGTTGTCCTGCAGCTGTTATGTTTTTTGATTTCCTTGAGAAACTCTATACACTTTTCACTTCATCTACACATCGTTATGAAATACTCAAGGATGCTCTCCACTCACTGAAATCAGAACAGTCACACCAGTCTCAGCCACCTACATTGCCAAAACGTGTGACAACTACTTGCTGGTCCTGCAGGGCAGATGCCACAAAAGCTCTTGCCAATGGATATTCAGCATTTGTTGATGCTTTGCAGAAACTAGCAGAAGACCAACAGGAAGCGGATAAGAGCCTTTGTTGAAGACAGACAAAATGCATTCAACAAATATGAAGCTGAAGGCAGTAAGTTATCTGGCTGCACAATCTATCTATCAATCTATCTATCACAGGCAGGAAACTTTCCACTTTAAACTTTTGTGATGGTGACATTTCTGCCTCAGCTCCATGGCCATAGTCTAATGGGTTTAGCCGCACATTTTGCTTACGGACTCTGGAAGAGGATTGACTGTATGTTGTGCAGCCAGATAACTTACTGCCTTCAGCTTCATATTTGTTGAATGCATTTTGTCTGTCTTCAACAAAGGCTCTCAATGACTGTAATGCAGCAACACCATTGTTCAGATCCAGTGTTGCACTCTGAAGGGTCTGACTGGTTCCAGCAAATCTATTGAGAATTTCATTCCAGAAGACACAGTATATCCCAGTTTCCAGTTGCAGCATTTCATCAAGAAGACCTTTGCTCTCAGATCTTGTCTTATCAGGTTTAGTGAGTGACCCATACAGGGTATCCAGAATGCCAACTCGTTTTCAGTTGCAACTTTTGCTTGGAGGCCATTATGCCACTCATTGCAGATGCATTATCATATGACTGACCTCTACAATTTTGTATATCAATGTTGTGTGCATTTAGAAAGGAAGCGGATAAGACAAGATCTGAGAGCAAAGGTCTTCTTGATGAAATGCTGCAACTGGAAACTGGGATATACTGTGTCTTCTGGAATGAAATTCTCAATAGATTTGCTGGAACCAGTCAGACCCTTCAGAGTGCAACACTGGATCTGAACAATGGTGTTGCTGCATTACAGTCATTGAGAGCCTTTGTTGAAGACAGACAAAATGCATTCAACAAATATGAAGCTGAAGGCAGTAAGTTATCTGGCTGCACAACATACAGTCAATCCTCTTCCAGAGTCCGTAAGCAAAATGTGCGGCTAAACCCATTAGACTATGGCCATGGAGCTGAGGCAGAAATGTCACCATCACAAAAGTTTAAAGTGGAAAGTTTCCTGCCTGTGATAGATAGATTGATAGATAGATTGTGCAGCCAGATAACTTACTGCCTTCAGCTTCATATTTGTTGAATGCATTTTGTCTGTCTTCAACAAAGGCTCTTATCCGCTTCCTGTTGGTCTTCTGCTAGTTTCTGCAAAGCATCAACAAATGCTGAATATCCATTGGCAAGAGCTTTTGTGGCATCTGCCCTGCAGGACCAGCAAGTAGTTGTCACACATTTTGGCAATGTAGGTGGCTGAGACTGGTGTGACTGTTCTGATTTCAGTGAGTGGAGAGCATCCTTGAGTATTTCATAACGATGTGTAGATGAAGTGAAAAATGTATAGAGTTTCTCAAGGAAATCAAAAAACATAACAGCTGCAGGACAACATTCAGCTGCCGCCTGGCCTACCAGGTTTAGTGAGTGACCGATACAGGGTATCCAGAATGCCAACTCGTTTTCAGTTGCAACTTTTGCTTGGAGGCCATTATGCCACTCATTGCAGATGCATTATCATATGACTGACCTCTACAATTTTGTATATCAATGTTGCGTGCATTTAGAAAGTCCTGCAGGCCATTAAACATGTCTTGGGCTTTGTGACCCTGATTTGGCATGAATGGGAAAATCTTTCAACAGGCTCTGTTTGCTCCATGTAGCGAAATATTAATGTCAGTTGATCAATGTGGCTTTCATCAGTGGTTGAGTCAAGGGATATAGAGTAGTATTTTGATTTCTTAATGCGAGCGATTGTTTCACTCAATACTTTATTACCCATCACCTCAATCAGCTCGTTGCATATTGTGGAAGACAAATAACTTGAATGGCCAGTCCTCTTTTCACCAAACTTCCGTAAATGCTCTTTCAGAAAATCATCATACTCTGCCGAAAGCTCCAGTATGCCCAAGTAGTTGCCATTGTGGGGTTAACCAATATCTTCATTGCCTCCATGAAGGGCTAGTCCTCTCTCATATATGAACTTTATTACACTGACTAGTCATTGCAGAAGATGATGCCAGTAATGTTCCTCATTCACAGCTTGCTTTTCTAAGTCATGGTCAATTCTGCCTACCCCTCTGGTCAGTTTTGCCAGTTCAGTTATACATCTTACGTGGTCGTGTGAAGTCTCATGCTCTGCCAGCTTTGTGCTGGCATGCTTCCAATCTGTGAACCCATAGAATGTGAGTGATGTTTTTGCTGCATTCATAATTCTACATGCAAAGCAGTAGACTTTCCCCGTACTAGGTGAAAAACAAAGCCCTGTACGATGCACAGTTTCCCTGTTTTGGTTGCACCTTTCGAACATTCCAGGTGTACACTTGCGAGTGACAATACCAGATTGCTATCTTGCTGAATACATCTCCAATGTTTCTTTCTCACAGTGCTGCAATTCAGCTGATCCTTTACTTATCCAATATTTGATACAAAGGCAGTAAGTTATCTGGCTGCACAACATACAGTCAATCCTCTTCCAGAGTCCGTAAGCAAAATGTGCGGCTAAACCCATTAGACTATGGCCATGGAGCTGAGGCAGAAATGTCACCATCACAAAAGTTTAAAGTGGAAAGTTTCCTGCCTGTGATAGATAAACTCATAATCTGTCTCAATCAAAGACTGCAAGCATATGCCAAAGTAACTGATCTCTTTGGTTTCTTGCATAGGCTTGACACAGCAGACTCAGCTGAAATTGAGGAGGCTACAAAGAAGCTATTGCAGGTATATCCTGGTGATTTGGAGACCTGCCTATCCATGGAACTTATCCATTTTGCAGAATTTATCAAATTATTCATTGACAATGCTGCCTTAGAGAGCACTGTGTCGAAAGAGCTCCTCTTTTATAAATTATTATGGGAAAAAGATGTTCGCTGCACTTTCCCAAATATATATATATATATATATATATATATATATATATATATATATATATATATATATATATATATATATATATATATATATATATATTTTTTATTTTTTTTTTTTATTCAGCAATGTTTTTAATATACTATTTGATGTCCAAGTGAAAACACATTTCCAGGCTTTTAAACTGAACAAAAATATGGTGGTATACTCTCTCAACTCCTTATAAATTGAACCAAGTTTTAAAAAAACAAAAGGTGTTCAAAGATTTGGAAATGTTCTTGCATCATCTTGCGTAAGGACAAGTTTTGTGTTTTATATGTTTATTTAATTTTCATTATGTTGGCTTTTTTTAAAATTCACATGAAGCCTGAAGTTATTTTGATATGATGTCATAAAAAGTAACATGATAATATTGCAGGGGAATGCAACTTTTTGCACAACAATATTTCAACAGTTCAGAACTACATATAGGGATTCAGTTTAGTGGCATTAATTCTGACATTTCCTTTGCGGTCGTCATGTATCACTGATAGTTTCGTTACAAAAGCAGCCGTGTTATTATCTCAAAGCACTTCCTGGACTCAAAAAATTGTTTGTTTGAGGTACTCTTTGGATGGGATACTTTATAGAAACAACCAAAAATAACTCCAAGACACTCTCATAACAAAAAAGTTTAAAAGCTTTTATAAAGGCTTTTTAACATCTTTTAACATCTAAATAGCGCCGTCTCCTCCCGCACGACTCTGAAGGCAAGACATATGACCAGTTATATTTCTTATTGTGTCAGACATTGAGTCCACCATGATTTGACAAAACACCTGACAATTCATGCTTTCTCCAGACTGTCAGGTTGTCCACAGTGTATGCATTCTTTGCTTGCTCCCTTGAAAAAAAATTACCAAGCACTCGAGCGAGGATATCATGCCATCATTATTTTATACTGCTCTCTGTGCCAGGTATGGTACTTCCAATTGGATTGTCAACAGGATTCAGTGCTGTTAGGTGCACCAGCATACAAGTTACATGCATGAATTATAAGAAAGTTTAATTTTTTCAAAGTGTTTGACTCAGTCTATGATACTGCTCTTTTAGACTTCCAGAGAATTTGTAGGATCCCCAATAAGATGCTGGATATTATGATCATCAGTTGTGCAGATTGACTGATTATCTAGAAAACTAAAGCCTTTTATGAAAGAAGCAAATCAGTCTTCTTTTAAATGTGGAAGTAATTAGACTTACATGCTGCAGAAAATTTGATCTATCCATTGAAATATGCAACTGTGTACTTTCAGAAAGGTTTTTTCCTCACACGTTGCCAATATGAGGTTCAAAGTAAGTGTCCTAAAATGGAAGGTTGCCTGCCTGAAGGGTGCCTGATTTTCCTCCACAGCTACACCTCATCCAGGTGGCTTTAAGTGCTTCACATGTGAAGACGTGGAAGATAATTATGAGTGTAATCACTGGGCACCAGACGTGTACTGCCCAAAAGGTATGTGTATGTATGGTTTTCCAGATATGGAGCTCCTTCCTTCACAAAACCTTAAGGTTTTTTTTTAATAGCTTAGCATTTAATACTGACCCACACATTTTTATCATGCCTGTTGAACCCACTGACAGATCATCAGATGGGATACAAAGCAGTTCCATGTTGTGCAGTGCATCCAGAAAGTATTCACAGCGCTTCACTTTTTCCACATTTTGTTATGGTACAACCTTATTCCAAAATGGAGTAAATTCATTTTTCCCCTCAAAATTCTACTCACAACAACCCATAATGACAACATGAACAAAGTTTGTTTTTCTTCACAGTTATTAAAAATAAGGAACCAAGAAATTACATGGACATAAGTATTCGACATAAGTATTCACACCCTTTGCTCAATGCGCTGTTGATGCATCTTAAGTAAATTCATTTTTTCCTTCAAAATTCTACTCACAACACCCCATAATGACAACATGAATTTTTTTTTATTTTTTTGCAAATTCATTAAAAATAATAATAAAAAAAAACCCTAAGAAATCACGTGTGCATAAGTATTCACACCCTTTGCTTAATACTTTGTTGATGCACCTTTGGCAGCAATTACAGCTTCAAGTCTTCTTGAATATGATACCACAAGGTTGGTCCACCTATTTTTGGGCAGTTTTGCCCATTCCTCACAGCAACTCAAGCTCCATCATGTTGGATGGAGAGCACCGGTGCACAGCCATTTTCAGATCTCTCCAGAGATGTTCAATCGGATTTAGGTCTGGGCTCTGGCTAGGCCACTCAAGGACATTCACAGAGTTGTCCTGAAGCCACTCCTTTGATATCTTGGCTGTGTGCTTAGGGTCATTGTCCTGCTGAAAGATGAACTGTCACCCCAGTCTGAGGTCAAGAGCGCTCTGGAGCAGGTTTACATCCAGGATGTCTCTGAACCTTGTTGCATTCATCTTTCCCTTAATCCTGACTAGTCTCCCAGTTCCTGCTGCTGAAAAACATCCCCACAGCATGATGCTGCCATCACCATGCTTCACTGTAGGGATGGAGCCTGGTTTCCTCCAAACATGACGTTTGGCATTCAAGCCAACGAGTTCAATCTTTGTCTCATCAGAACAGAGAATTTTGTTTCTGATAGTCTGAGAGTCCTTCAGGTGTCTTTTGGCAAACTCTAGGTGGGCTGCCATGTGCCTTTTACTAAGGAGTGGCTTCCGTCTGGCCACTCTGCCATACATGCCTGATTGGTGGATTGCTGCAGAGATGGTGGTCCTTCTGGAAGGTTCTCCTGTCTCCACAGAGGAACACTGGAGCACTGACAGTGACCATCAAGTTCTTGGTCACCTCCTTGACTAAGGGCCTTCTTCCTTGATTGCTCAATTTAGATGGGCAGCCAGCTCTAGGAAGAGTCCTGGTGGATCCGACCTTCTTCCATTTATGGATGGTGGAGGCTACTGTGCTCATTGGGACCTTCAAAGCAGCAGAAATGTTTCTGTACACTTTCCCAGATTTGTGCCTCGAGACAATCCTGTCTCAGAGGACTACAGAAAATTCCTTTGACTTCATGCTTGGTTTGTGCTCTGACATGCACTGTCAACTGTGGGACCTTATATGTAGACAGGTGTGTGCCTTTCCATACCATGTCCAGACAACTGAATTTACTCCAGGTGGACTCCAATTAAGCTGTAGAAACATCTTAAGGATGATCAGTGGAAACGAGATGCACCTCAGCTCAATTTTGAGCTTCATGACAAAGGCTGTGAACACTTAAGCCTGCATCCCACTGAATAATAAAGCCATGAATAATGAGCCATGTATGGATATGCCAGAAATTTCAGTGATTATTTGAATAATGATCCACATATAAAATCTATCATATATCCGCTGCGAAGAAGCCTCTATGTGCCTCTAAGTACCTCGCATGTGCCAGGTATCAGCCACAACTGACCTGTCATTTGAGCCTCGTCTAGCCTCGAATGGCTCGTGTTGCTGCATATGATCCACATCAAGCCACATATGATCCATGTATCCATCTATCCATCCATCCATTTTCTTCCGCTTTATCCGGAGTCGGGTCGCGGGGGCAGCAGCTCACGCAAAGCCGCCCAGACCTCCCAATCCACACACACCTCCCCCAGCTCCTCCGGGGGAACCCCAAGGCGTTCCCAAGCCAGCCAAGAGATGTAATCCTTCCAGCGTGTCCTGGGTCTTCCCGGGGCCTCCTCCCAATGGGACGTGCCCGGAACACCTCTCCAGCAAGGCGTCCAGGGGGCATCCGGAAAAGATGCCCGAGCCACCTCAACTGACTCCTTTCGACGTGGAGGAGCAGCGGCTCGACTCCGAGCTCCTCCCGAGTGACCGAGCCCCTCACCCTATCTCTAAGGGAGCGCCCAGCCACCCTGCGGAGGAAACTCATCTTGGCTGCTTGTACCTGCGATCTCGTTCTTTCGGTCATGAGCCAAATCTCATGACCATAGGTGAGGATCGGAACATAGATCGATTGGTAAATTGAGAGCTTTGCCCACCTACTCAGCTCTCTCTTCACCACGACGGTCCGATACAGCGACCGCATCACTGCAGACGCTGCACCGATCCGTCTATCGATCTCACGCTCCATCCGTCCCCCACTCGTGAACCCCGAGATACTTAAACTCCTCCACTTGAGGCAAGGACACTCCACCGACCTGAAGAGGGCAAAGCACCTTTTTCCGGTCGAGAACCATGGCCTCGGATTTGGAGGTGCTGATTTTCATCCCGGACGCCTCACACTCAGCTGCAAACCGTCCCAGTGCACGCTGAAGGTCCTGATTTGACGAAGCCAACAGAACCACATCGTCCGCAAACAGCAGCGATGAGATTCTGTGGTTCCCAAACTGGACCCCCTCTACACCCTGGCTGCGCCTAGAAATTCTGTCCATAAAAATAATGAACAGAACCGGTGACAAAGGGCAGTCCTGGCGGAGGCCAACGTGCACTGGAAACAGGTTTGACTTACTACTGGCAATGCCAACCAAGCTCCTGCTGCGGTCGTACAGGGACCGGATAGCCCTTAGCAAAGGACCCCGGACCCCGTACTCCTGGAGCACTCTCCACAGGGTGCCCCGAGGGACACGGTCGAACGCCTTCTCCAGATCCACCAAACACATGTGGACTGGTTGGGCGAACTCCCATGAACCCTCGAGCACCCGATGGAGCGTGTAGAGCTGGTCCAGTGTGCTGCGACCAGGACGAAAACCACACTGCTCCTCCTGAATCCGAGGTTCGACCATCGGTCGAATTCTCCTTTCCAGTACTCTGGAATAGACCTTACTGGGGAGGCTGAGGAGTGTGATCCCCCTATAGTTGGAACACACCCTCCGGTCCCCCTTCTTAAACAGAAGGACCACCACCCCGGTCTGCCAATCCAGAGGCACTGTCCCCGATCGCCACGCGATGTTGCAGAGGCGTGTCAGCCAAGACAGTCCCACAACATCCAGAGACTTAAGGTACTCAGGATGGATTTCATCCACCCCAGGAGCCTTGCCACCGAGGAGACTTCTGCCTGGGTAATGGATGAGTCCGCCTCTGGGTCCCCAGTCTCTGCTTCCTCTTCGGAAGACGTGATGATGGGATTGAGGAGATCCTCGAAGTACTCCTTCCACCGCCCGACAACATCCCCAGTCAGGGTCAACAGCTCCCCACCGGCACCGTAAACAGTGCCGGTGGAGAGCTGCTTCCGCCTCCTGAGGTGTCGGACGGTTTGCCAGAATCTCTTCGAGGCCGACCGATAGTCCTCCTCCATAGCCTCCCCGAACTCCTCCCAGACCCGAGTTTTTGCCTCTGCGACCGCACGGGCTGCGGCACGCTTGGCCTGCCGGTACCTGTCAGCTGCCTCTGGGGTCCCACCTACCAACAAAGATAAGTAGGACTCCTTCTTCAGCTTGACGGCATCCCTTACTTCCGGTGTCCACCACCGGGTTCGGGGATTGCCGCCGCGACAGGCACCAGAGACCTTGCGACCACAGCTACGAGTGGCCGCATCAACAATGGAGGTGGGGAACATGGTCCACTCGGACTCCATGTCTCCAACCTCCCCCAGGATCTGGGAGAAGCTCTCCCAGAGGTGGGAGTTGAAGACCTCCCTGACAGAGGGTTCCGCCAGTCGTTCCCAGCAGACCCTCGCGATACGTTTGGGCCTGCCAGGTCTGACCGGCTTCCTTCCCTCCCAGCGGATCCAACTCACCACCAGGTGGTGATCGGTCGACAGCTCTGCCACTCTCTTTACTCGAGTGTCCGAGACACGTGGCCGAAGGACAGATGATATGACTACAAAGTCGATCATCGACCTCCAGCTCAGGGTGTCCTGGTGCCACGTGCACTTATGGACACCCTTGTGCTGGAACATGGTGTTCGTGATGGACAAACTGTGACTAGCACAGAAGTCCAACAACTGAACACCACTCGGGTTCAGATTGGGGAGGCCGTGCTTCCCGATCACCCCCCTCCAGGTCTCACTGTCGCCGCCCACGTAGGCGTTGAAATCCCCCAGGAGAACAATGGAGTCCCCAGTCAGAGCGCTATCTAGTACCCCTCCCAGGGACTCCAGGAAGGTCGGGTACTCTGCACTGCCGCTCGGCCCATAGGCCGAGACAACAGTGAGAGACCTGTCCCCGACCCGAAGGCGTAGGGACGCGACCCTCTCGTTCACTGGCGTGAACTCCAACACATGTCAACTGAGCTGGGGAGCAATAAGCAATACAACCCCAGCTCTCCGCCTCTCCCCGTGGGCAATGCCAGAAAAATGAAGCGTCCAGCCCCTCTCCAGGAGTTGGGTACCAGAGCCCATGCTGTGCATGGAGGTGAGCCCAACTATCTCTAGTCGGTATCTCTCAACCTCCCGCACAAGCTCAGGCTCCTTGCCCCCCAGCGAGGTGACATTCCACGTCCCAACAGCCAGGGGCTGTGAGCATGGACCGGGCAGCCGGGCCACCCGCCCTCAACCGCCACCCAATCCTCTCTGCACCCGACCCCCATGGCCCCCTCTGCAGGTGGTGAACCCACAGGAGGGCGGGCCCACGTTGCTCCTTCGGGCTGAGCCCGGCCGGGCCCCATGGGCTAGGGCCCGACCACCAGGCGCTCGCGCGTGAGCCCCAACCCCAGGCCTGGCTCCAGGGTGGGACCCCGGCTCCGCCACACCGGGCGACGTCTCGGTCCTTGATCTTTCACTTGTCATGGAGGTTCTGAGCTGCCCTTAGTCTGACCCATCAACTAGGACCTGTTTGCCTTGGGAGACCCTGCAGGGAGCACAAAGCCCCCGACAACATAGCTCCTAGGATCATCCGGGTACACAAACTCCCCCACCACGATAAGGTGGCAGCTAGAGGGGAGATGATCCATGTAGCACCATGTAAAGTGACATTGGTGCACGTTTAGGCATGGGTTTGGTCCAACCCTCCAGCCCTCCCACGCTTGTCCCTTTAAAGTGTGGGTTGTCAATTCACAGCATCTAGTCAAGACCAGTGATCCAGCTTTTAACTTTGTGTTCATCCATTATTGTCTGCAAAATCACTCTTTTGCGTGCTCGTGTTCTGCTTAAATGCTCCTCTTCATTTTGACACCAGTGATCCAACTTTTAACTTTGTGTTCATTCGTTATTGTCTGCAAAATCGCTCTTTTGCGTGCTCGTGTTCTGCGTAAATGTTTGTCTTGAATGTGAGTCATTGCGTCAGCGTGCACATAACGTGCCTCATCTGATCCATTATAACAAAATGTTAAATCTATCATAAACATACTTTTACAGTTACTTATAAAGAAGGAATGAACATGCAACTGTTTTACCAAGCTATTACAAATAATTACCTTTCCAAATACGTTCTCCACCTCATAGAGCAGGAGAAAGAGAGGAAAAAAAGGGTCCAGGTGGAACAGTCCTCTGTGATTCCAGAAGCGATTAGAGGTGTTTTCAACTGCCAAACTGTGACAGAAAATGATTAATCCACTACAAAATAATAATTTTTTATACAGTGCACAAAGCAGGTGGGATTGTCACAACAAAGTGCGCGAGACGGAGGAGCCAAAATAGCCAGTCCTGTCCTCGTAGCCACCAGGTACTCTAATAATGGGCTTTCATCAGCCTTGTTCTCACCACAAACATGCCTCTAAAATCCTTGTTTGTCCTCGTATTACCTTGTGCACAATCTGCCCCATGCTGTTGTTGCTAAATTTTGAACTTCTTGAAATTAGCGCCATGCTCAGCGATGAACCTCGTTAGCTGAATATTCTGCCTCTAAGCACCACTGTTCTTACATGTTTGTTGAATAACTGGACTCGTACCAAAAAAAAATTGCTATGTGCCTCATTATTCATCATTCATTATTCTGTGGGAACAGGGCTTTATGTACATGTGATTTCTTAGGGGTTTTTTTTTCATAAATTTGCAAAAATCTAAAAAAGAAAAAACTTTCTTCACATTGTCATTATGGGGTATTGTGTGTAGAATTTTGAGGGGGGAAAATAATTCAATCCATTTTGGAATAAGGCTGTAACATAACAAAATGTTGAGAAAGTGAAGTGCTGTGAATACTTTCCAGATGCACTGTAGTAGATGAGGCAACACCCACAGCAGCACCTGCTCTCAAAGTTTAACTAACACCACGATCCAACCCTCACCTACAGTTTCTAACTTTGAGTAATGACTTAAAGAACAATACTTCCAATACTGGCAGCCGGAATGATTTTACTTTCCAGGGTAGAGGTTATACTCTTCAGAGCATAACATTTTCTTCTTTTTGAGCAGGCAGCTCAGTGGAGAAGGAGCTGGGCTAACAATACACCTGGGTTTGATTCCCACTCACACTAGCTGTGTTTATACTTGGACAAGACACTGTTTCAGTCCATCCACCTGTAAATGGGTATCAGCCTTTGCTTGGAAAGTAACCTAATTCAGACTGATGTCCCCCTATGGAATCTGGAGGAATAGCACAGCTACCAAAGCGCCCCAGAGCCTATACAAGACTCAGGGCCTAATCCTTGACTGGCTAAATCTTTAAGCCCAGTTATTATTTGCACTGAACTTCATATTTTTTCTTGTCAAACATGTAACTGGATGGAAAAAAAACAAAAGAAAAAAACCTTCTTATCACACAGGATAAGAATCTACAATACAGGACACAACACAGTTTGAGCAGATGAGGTGGATATTTACAGTGCAAATACAAAACCATTCCAATGTGGCATTCAGGGGGAAGGCAAACACCTTAGTACCCAAACGTGGGGTCCAGGTCCCCCTTAGGGAGATACCAAAGATCACAGGGGGTGCCTGAGGTTTCATCTGCTCTGATATGATCAAAATTAAAATTTCACATTTTAAATCTAGTCATAACTTAGTCATACATTTATTTGACCCTCAAAATGTATTAAAAAGATAAACCAAAGAGAAAAGGGGAGCAACGTATGATGTCAGTTGTTTTCCCAATCATTTAATTCTTTTTTTTTTTTTTTTTTTTTGGTGGGGAGCAGGCTCACGCACTTTCTTAAGTACAATTAGGAGGGTTCCACAGAAAATAAGTTTGGAGCCACTGGGCAAACAGTTACGAAGAATAACAGAGGAACAATCGTGAAGTGGTCAAATAGTGATAAGAAACCAAACCAGGAAGTTGAAAGAAATTGATGGGGGAACATCAAAGAACACTCCACTCAGGAGCAGACAGAGGCACAATAATATAATGATCTGGCGAGGATGGAGTGAAAAACCAGGAACTAATGTAAAACAAGTAATGAAAGAAAACACGACACGTGTTATTCTGTGCATGAACAACGCAAAGATGCGCGCCCACACAGGTGACACTGCAACTCAGGGAGACCAGGCGGCTGCACAACACCAGGGGAAACAGTTGCGTCCCCATTCCCAGCTTCACGTTGGGGTGGAGTACAGGACTGTAAAACAGGAAAATGATCAAATCTTAGTTTGGGTCAAAGATGTGTCTGTAGCTTTTGCTGCATTAGTTTTAGGTGGCATAAACCAATAATTGTTTAGTAAAATGCCTCCAAATAACAGTAGCATTCATCAAATTTGATTGGACTTGTGCTGCATCTTCCAGATTCCAGGTACTGCTACACATTCCACATGATGGACACCCAGTGGAACAGCGTGTCTGTCACCAAGCGCTGTGCGGCCCTCGCTGACTGTCAGATTTCTGGCTGTGCTGATGTCAGTGATAATGGCTATCACGTATTCAAATCCAATCTCATTTTGTCTAATCTGGATTGAGATTTTATGAGAATTATGGAATTAAAAATCAAACCCAAGTGTAAAGCCTTACATAGGAGGATTTATGTTAGGTGCAAAATCTGTAACTGACATTTAACTCTCTACTCTCAGGGCTGCTCATCTTACTGTGAAGGTAACATCTGCAACTTGCTGGTGCAGAGGAATGAAAGCAACGCCATTTTCTCCACGTCTCCTCCTCTAGTCAACTTGAGCAGAAAGCTTCTTCCTGCAATGATGACCTGCATCATCAGCAGCGTTATCACAGTGAATCATACAGCAAAGACAAGCATTTGTGGAACATAGTACAGGTTACTTCCCAGCTGAGGCTGGTGCCCATTTTACAGCTGGGTAGACTGACACAATGCAGATTAAGTGTCTTGTCCAAGGACACAGGTAACACAAGTGGGATTCAAATCCAGGTCAGCATTATTGACAGGCCAGCTCCTTATCCACTCAGCTACCTGCACTGATAAGCAATATTGTCACCAGTCTGTAATTTACTTATGTAAACATACATACAAAAGGGACAGAATGATAAATGATTAGAGCAGGCACCCCTCAAAAACTGCATGACCATGCAGAACTTATTCTTGTGGGACGACAACTTCAGCATTGGCTCTATTAACTGTACATTCACTTGGGTTGAGGTCAGATAGCTAACTTGCCTGTTACAGAACATTCCAATTTCATATATATTTTACTTTCTTTTTATTGCATTGCAGTCAAAGGATATTATCCTGCATAATGCTCTCAAATATGAAAGAAATGTGATTTTTTTGACAGAGTTATGAATTTTTGAAAATCCATTCAATGTTAAAGATAGGGATTTTTCCTGACTTTGCCCTTTGACCTTGAAAATTGAATCAGTTCTTGCCTATCCATATATGAATCTTCAGAAAAAATTTGTAACTTTATATGATAAATTGTGGGCTCCAAGTGGTTCACAAACAGGAATGAAAACAATCTCCTCCAACTTTGTTGGTGGCGGTAATAAATTAAATTAAATATGTTGTTTTTCTGTGGGAAGTAGGTCAATCCATGTATCAGTCATACCTGTTATCTTAAGAATTTTGTGAAGAAGTTAATTTACGGTATATATTTTTTCATGTTTTTTTCCCCCTAATCTCACTAACTTCTTTAAATAAAAAAAAAAAAAGTGATGGCTCGTTTTACTGAGCAGCACCAATTGTATTCAAACTGCCACATTTAAAATCATATCAAATCAATTTTATTTATATAGCGCCAAATCACAACAACAGTTGCCCCAAGGCGCTTTATATTGCAAGGCAAAAGCCATACAATAATCACAGAAAAACCCCAACGGTCAAAACGACCCCCTATGAGCAAGCACTTGGCGACAGTGGGAAGGAAAAACTCCCTTTTAACAGGAAGAAACCTCCAGCAGAACCAGTCTCAGGGAGGGGCAGTCTTCTGATGGGACTGGTTGGGGCTGAGGGGAGAGAATCAGGAAAAAGACATGATCAATCACTAATGATTAAATGCAGAGTGGTGCATACAGAGCAAAAAGAGAAAGAAACACTCAGTGCATCATGGGAACCCCCCAGCAGTCTACGTCTATAGCAGCATAACTAAGGGATGGTTCAGGGTCACCTGATCCAGCCCTAACTATAAGCTTTAGCAAAAAGGAAAGTTTTAAGTCTAATCTTAAAAGTAGAGAGGGTGTCTGTCTCCCTGATCTGAATTGGGAGCTGGTTCCACAGGAGAGGAGCCTGAAAGCTGAAGGCTCTGCCTCCCATTCTACTCTTAAAAACCCTAGGAACTACAAGTAGGCCTGCAGTCTGAGAGCAAAGCGCTCTATTGGGGTATCGTACTAAGAGGTCCCTAAGATAAGATGGGACCTGATTATTCAAAACCTTATAAGTAAGAAGAAGAATTTTAAATTCTATTCTAGAATTAACAGGAAGCCAATGAAGAGAGGCCAATATGGGTGAAATATGCTCTCTCCTTCTAGTCCCCGTCAGTACTCTAGCTGCAGCATTTTGAATTAACTGAAGGCTTTTCAGGGAACTTTTAGGACAACCTGATAATAATGAATTACAATAGTCCAGCCTAGAGGAAATAAATGCATGAATTAGTTTTTCAGCATCACTCTGAGACAAGACCTTTCTAATTTTAGAGATATTGCGCAAATGTAAAAAAGCAGTCCTACATATTTGCTTAATATGCGCATTGAAGGACATATCCTGATCAAAAATGACTCCAAGATTTCTCACAGTATTACTAGAGGTCAGGGTAATGCCATCCAGAGGAAGGATCTGGTTAGACACCATGTTTCTAAGATTTGTGTGGGCCAAGTACAATAACTTCAGTTTTATCTGAATTTAAAAGCAGGAAATTAGAGGTCATCCATGTCTTTATGTCTGTAAGACATTCCTGCAGTTTAACTAATTGGTGTGTGTCCTCTGGCTTCATGGATAGATAAAGCTGGGTATCATCTGCGTAACAATGAAAATTTAAGCAATGCTTTCTAATAATACTGCCTAAGGGAAGCATGTATAAAGTGAATAAAATTGGTCCTAGCACAGAACCTTGTGGAACTCCATAATTAACCTTAGTCTGTGAAGAAGACTCCCCATTTACATGAACAAATTGTAATCTATTAGATAAATATGATTCAAACCACCGCAGCGCAGTGCCTTTAATACCTATGGCATGCTCTAATCTCTGTAATAAAATTTTATGGTCAGCAAAAGCAGCACTGAGGTCTAACAGAGATGAGTCCACTGTCTGAGGCCATAAGATCATTTGTAACCTTCACTAATGCTGTTTCTGTACTATGATTAATTCTGAAACCTGACTGAAACTCTTCAAATAGACCATTCCTCTGCAGATGATCAGTTAGCTGTTTTACAACTACCCTTTCAAGAATTTTTGAGAGAAAAGGTTGGAGATTGGCCTATAATTAGCTAAATCAGCTCCATACCTTTTAGCTTCTTCCAAACTCAAAAATGGCACAAGACACTTTGCCCTGGAACATTTGAGCAGCATCTAATCCAATTACCGGCCTCGAAAATTGAGGGTACGAAAATGGCTGTAATTCCTGCACTTTTCTAGCAATTTGTATACAAGTACCAGATACTTAAAGATACAGTGCATACAATTAAGGAAGGTTTATTACCAGAAATGGAATATAATATTCATAACCACCTGTTCATTAGTGTAGAATTTACCTAGAACAATGATCAATGTTTTCATAAGAGCAGAATGAGCCCTTCATATTTAGCGAGGAGCCAAATATAAATGTGGTGAAGCCTTATTTTTGTGCAAGAGGCTCATACATACTGCTTACCATCATAAACTGTATATATACACACTGGACAAATCCCGCGTGACGTCATGTATGGGTTTTCTATAGACTCGGAACAGTTAAAATGACCCCTTGTCTGTGCGTGGCCATGTTGAGAGCCCTGCCTGCACTGATTCATGATGAACTCATTAATGCATAGGAAAAGGGACATCTTAAAAGATCCGTTAGGACGTTTCACCACACAATAAGCCACATCATTACAGGTGTTTGTAATAAAATACTCCAGACACAGCAACAGCAAGGCGCCGCTGCCGAGTGGACTCCGAGTTACAGTCGGAGGCTACGAGTAGTTGCCGCAGCTAAACTCAACAGCTGTCAGTCAAAGTAACCACGCCCACAACTATACAGAACTTTATTGCTTAAAATGTCTTAAACTAAGAAGTCAGAAAAAAAATTCACCATCTGTACAGTTGTCATGGAGGCAGAAACTATCTATGAATACCAAAATGTTTATTTTTATTTATATATTTTTTGTACCAGGCCGTAAACATGTATTTCTGCTGTTAATTAAGTTGGACATTTTAATAGGGAGTCCTATGGGAAAGTGCTCTTTTTTGGAGCTAGCCTCAAGTTGCCGGTCAACGCACAACCAGAAATTAAACTTCTGCTTTAGTGCCAAAATACAGGCTTGAGTGCTGCCGCTTGCTTATGACAAGGGAAGGCAAGGTGGCACGAATCCCTGTTGGCAAAGAGGCAAAAACGTGAAGGGAAAGAAAACTGTGACTCGCTACAGTATAATGCAATCTGCAGTCTCACCACTAGATAAAACAATCCTACACACTGTAGATTTAAGACTGACTCATTCATTCCTTCCTCAACATGTTTGTGGAAAACATGACTTCTTGCACATGATGCAAATATCAAAGTTGTGCAAAGCATTCAGAGGCTTGACTGTGTACAAGGGTTTGAAGTGACTAATATGGCTTAAAAAGAAGTGAACTTGCCCTTTAGGAGACAAATCACTGTTTGACTGCTTAGTACTAATGTTTTTGCCATTCGCTTCCATAACAACAGAGTGAGCTACATTTAAAGGGTTTCTGTTTAATTAAAAGCAGGGTGGACACCTTTGATCAAAATCACAAACAGGTGACAACATTGTCAAGTGTTATTTTATACACTTGTCAAGTGGAGAATGTCACATTCTGAGAAAATGTTTTAATTTGCAGTCAAAACACTGAGCATCTCTAGCATTAGTGAGAGAAAACCAGTGTTGATAACCGATGTAATCAGTCAAAAGCAGCACCAAGGTTGAATTTAAAAATCATCAAAGTAGGTCACAGCAAATGCCTCCAAAACACGGGCTGCAGTTACACAAAGACAAACTTCATGCAGCTTTCCAGCACTGATATAAATTTCATTTTCATGGTGTGTCAGTACATAAATAGAAGCCCTGGCTTTCAATAAGTTCTGTGAAATACGAAGAAAAAAAAAAGTAACTAGTTGTCATCAGAGTGTTCATTTGAACGTCCCAGGAGTCTTGCGACAGCAGAACTGTGAGTAGGTGCGTTGGTAAAAACTGTCCCCACAAACAGAGGCATTCCTCTGAGGATGTGATGAATAACTGTGCACGAGCCTGAAACCTCGATGTGGAATCCCAAATGCTGCAGCTCCTTCTCTGTTCTTAGTGTAGTCTGTCTCGCTGCAGATGCAAAGAACTGTTGGAAAGAAAAGATGAAAATTAATGAGCAGGTCTCCCACTGCTCGATGTGTGTTTGTGTGTAGTGGTTTGGTGACTTACAGCGTCTCCTGTTGTTGGGTCGATAAAGTCTGCCCAGTACCCTGCTGTCCACAGAGCAAAGCACATTTCTTTTGCACCGTTCACAAACTACAGCGGCAAGAAATGCAGTCAGCAGCTGAAACAGCTCATTCTCACATTCAATGTTGCAAAACTAAACCAATCCCTAAAAATACAGAAATAAACAAAAATGCCCCTTTACTATCATCCAGGTTTCCAAATTAAAACCATAAGACTCACTCTGTGCAGCAGCTGATTTCTGTCCTGCTCAGCCTCCTCACTGTGGCTGCTCTTCTGTGTCACTGTCACAACTGTAATGGCAGTAGGGGGCGCCGCTGGGAACAGCAGCTCAAGCTCTAGCACATGCAGATATAAGAGTCTTTAACAAATGCATTGCAAGAAATGATCAAAACACTACCCAGAGGAGCTGCATGCGTGAACGTAAATGCTGAAATCAGTGAGAACGAAGATTTTAGCAAACTTTAACATCCCGGCTACGTTGTACAAAGTTCACATACTGTACGACTGAGCCCAGGTGTTAATAAATCACATCACTGTCTGGAGAATTCAGTGCAAGCAACTAGGCATGTTGATGACTAATTTATACTGCAATATTACAAACAGAAGACGGACCAGTTACACGACTATGCCAACAAAAACATGCAAGATTCAGGAATTTCTGTTAGTTCTGACACTGTTAGACAAATCAAATGGTAACAGAGATTTCAGCATTGTACTTTTTGCAACATGTTCCGCCTCCTGCACGATCTATTCGGGGGCACCCCTCAACCTAAACCAAATTGAGTATTTCTGGTGTTTGTAAGGACCAATCTCCTGTTGTGTGCTTAAAGGTCAACTCCAGGCAATGACCAAATAATTAACTCTAGAGAAAAGTTGCCAATAGCCTGAAAACAGACAATCATAACACCCAGCAGCTGTAAGTACAGTGGCATGCAAAGGTTTGTCAACATTTGGCGTTTTAGATATTCCAATTATTTTAAGAGTTATACAGCTTGAGAAGAATTTTGGCAAAAAGAAGCTGTGAACTTTCAGTGACACTTTGCCTGAAGGCACATGGGAGTGTCAAGCTGGGATCTGATCAGTTTTCTTGGAACAAAGTTCTTATTTGTTCAACTCCAACATTAAGCTGTGCAACTAGTAATGCAACAGGGAAAAATTGCACTATCCCCACTTTCTCCAATCACAACCACAGAAAGTCATAACACCTATAAAGCAGTCATGGGTGTCTTGGTGGCTTCCCTCACCAGTCTTTTTCTTGCACGATAATTCAGTTTTTAAGAACTGCTACCAAGACAGATTTACAATGCTGTACTAATCTGTTTATATTTCTTAAAGATTGATATAACTGAGGTCCAAGACATATTCAGTGACTTTGAAAAGTTCATATATTCATCCCCTGACTTGTCTGAAGAAATCTGGCTATAAAAGTGGTGTTTAATCCTTATATTTAGAGTAACTTGCCCTCTTCCCAACTTTTTTGGAATGTGTCTCAGGCCTTGAATGCAGGAGTGCAAAGGCACCCAAAGAAAACTGGCTGGAAAAGGGATAACTTGGTTATGTTTTACTAAATAGCGCCCATACTCATGCATTCTATTATTTAACAGTTACATTTAATTTATATCATGTTGTAAAGACTGGTTTTCACTGACATACAGCTGCAACGATGAATCAATTATTCATAATTACAAAATGAATTCACCTATACAGATAACAGATTCATTATTCTTAAAAAAGTCCAAATTCTCAGCTTTCAGCTTCTTAAATGTGGATATTTTCTGGTTTCTTTACTTCTCTGACAGTAAACAGAACATGTATGGGTTGTAGACAAAACAAAGTATCTTAGGATGTTATCTTCAGCATCGGAAAACACTGATCAACATTTTTCCCTATTTCCTGATATTTTATGGCCTGATGCACAAACTGAGGAAATAATCGAATGATTAATTGATAATAAAACAATTAGTTGCAGCCTTACAGAGTTTAAGAGCACAGTTTTACAAGTTTAACATTGAGAAACCTGACTTGTGTTTTTAATGTAACAAATATTAAAATGTGTAAACCCCAAGGTTTACAACTTTAGATGTCACTACGTGTGTCTACAATAAACTGTGTTGTCACATTTTATAGTGTACAGTATAATGTAATTGTCTCTAAAGCTGGATAAAGTGTGAATACAGTGTTATCTTTTTAGTGAAATGGGCAGTGCTTCATTGGTCCGTACCTTTCCTTAACAGTTCAGGGCAGGAACTTATGGAACAGTCTGTGTGAGATTGAGTGAAGTACTGCTCAGCTTTGTGGACTCTTGCCGTTATGGAATCCAACTTCCCCTAAAGAGCAAACAAATATTTGTTTCAGGCTACAACTTTCCAGTTTCATCTGGGGACCCGCCAATGTACATTTTTTACCTTGTAAAGTATTTAAATCATCTTTATAAGCATGTGGTCAAGCAATAATGAACAAATCAAACCAGAATGGCTCCAAATGCACGTAATACTGTGATAATGACAACCAACAGCTTTATGTTTTTACATTACACAAATACGCATTCTTACGTGGAACTTGTTGACAAACTGTGCCAGTATGAAGTGGTGTCTCTCTGTGCTGCTCGGGGTAGTCAGGATGTCAGGAACCGTCCTATGGACAGGAGCTTTCTTTTGTTCTGCCGTGCCCTCCAGGTGGCAGTCAAAACCAACATTACCCGGTAACTGGAAACGCTGGTCCTGAGGTCCAAAAGGACCCATGTTCTCATCAGGCCACACAGTCCTGGGTCCTGAAAAAACAACAATTTTGTGCTTTTTGCAATTTCATATAATCTCCACAGTTTGGTGCTGAAAACCACATCTTGCACTCAATCCTGTCTGTGCACATGGTGTTATGTGCATATTGAACAGTCTTTGTAAGCAAATATGTTAAATTACATCAAATACACCTTCTGGAACTGTTACAATGTAAGCAAACATGAAAAATTAAAATTAACTCTTCCATGAACCAAAGGCCAGTACTACAATAACACTGCTAAATTTCTGATATCCGACCAATAGGAGGCGCTCACATACCCGACACTCCTACAGTGTGGTGTGGAGGTAATCATAGTTGTACTCGCAAACTTTTTCCAAAATATTATCTAATCCACAGGTAAACAATCAATCATGAGGCATATTTTGCATAATGTAATTTTTAAAAATGAAAATATGTGCATTCATTTTACAAGTTGCTTAAAAACACCCCTTATCTCACAATGTTTATTAAAGTGATAAGTTTAAGTGAAGGAGTGTGTGTGTGTACACACACACACTTCATAATTCACACTTGTGCTTCTCTATCAGAATAGAACACAACTGATGGGTGGGTGAGATAAACACTTGTGTTCAGTTTCTGCTGGCGAACAGTTCATTTACTTGCTACCTTACCTGTGTCTGTAGTAGACACAGCTATATAAGGCTCATCTGAACTCGCTGCAGAGAAGGTTCTGCTGATCCTGAGACCGGCTAATGCTTGTTGACCAGCAGTCCATGATAAGAAGAACCTACCCCGACCACAGAGGACCTACAGAGGAACAAGAGTTCAGTGATGATTCCTAAAGGGTTAATGCAATATTTTTGTGAAACCCCTTGAATTAAAGCTGAAAGTCTACACTACAAGCACAGCTTGTTTGTTTCATTTAAACTCCATTTTGGTGGTGTACAGAACCACATACAGTATGTTGCTGAGGCTCAGGACAGGTTTAGCTGCCTTTGCTACTGGTGCAATGGATCATAGTTGATGCATACGGACCACCCCCATGATTCAAGTATAGTAGTAGACCTGTAACAATCAATCCATTATTATGTTAATTTTATATTATTATATTAATCTATAACTACTTTGATCAGTTTTAAGTGTTTATGTCCAAATTCTGTGAATTCAGCTTCTTAAATGTGAATATTGTCTGGTTTCTCAACTCCTCTCTGACAGTATCTTGAATATGTTTCGAATGTGGAAAAAACAAGACACCCGAGGAGATTTTCTTGGGTTTGGGGAACACAGATTGATATTTTTCATGATTTTGTGGATCAAGCAACTAATGGATTTATCGAGAAAATAATCAACAGATTAATTAATCCTGAGACTCCTGAAAATAACTGTTTGTTGCACCCCTATGAAATATGCTAGGATTTTTTTTTTGTCTTTTAGTACCTCAAGAAGAGGCAAAGCTGTATACATTGTTTTTTCTTCCATATTTTTTTCTTATGACTGCCTTTTTAATTTCAGCAGTTCCTATAATTAATAGATATGAACTTTTTAAACACTGTAAATACTTATGATTTACTCAGACCAAAGGATAACCAAATAATTAGAAAATAATACCCCCCCCCCCCCAAAAAAAAAACAAAAACTAGATTACTGATTACAAAATGATCATCAGTTGTAGCCCTGTGACTCGGACATTCTCTTTCAGATAAGCCTCTGCCAATTCCTCCTGTAAGAGTTTGCTTTGTTGATATGTTCATGTGGTATCTGTGAATACACCAACAGGTTTTTCTAATTAATTTCAAATTAAAGTGCAGTACACCTCAATTTTTATTCACGTGATAACTGGTGTCAAATTTCCTAAATATGCCTTTTTACAAATGTTCTATTCTGACCTGACACATCGTGCACAATGTAACAAAAAAAAGGTTAAATTTAAAAATGGCACTCACACTGCTAGACATTGTAGCTCGTCCTCATTTGTTTTTAACCTGCGACCAGTGGGATAAAAAAAATATTAAAAACAGAAAACACTTCAAATCGAACAAGAAAAAAATAGCTAACAACTTAACCTTGCTAAGGTGATGTAAAAATTGCTTGGCATGTCTTACACAGATTCGCTAAATTACAGTTTCCAGCGTATCACCTACTTCAACAGTAATGCCGCCAATAAACACATAAATATTAATTTAAAAATGTGGCTAGTAAAACAAATGTAGCAAAAGTAGAGGCTAGTTCGGTTGCTAGTGCTGCATGCTAGGTAAATGTCAGCTAATGTTTTGACACTTTTAGTGTGAAACTTCCCTACTTTATTTTCCAAAATACAACATACAACGGCACTTCAACATATTTCGCATAACGAATTTAAAAGTCGTCGGCTTTAAATTTACTATTATTTAAAAACCCCATTTAGATTCTTACTTGTCAAATAGCACGTCCGCACATTTGCTAAAACAACGGAAAGTGAAGAAGGACAAAATACTAACGCCCATGCGCACAAGTGTTGTTTGTTTTTGCCATCCACATAGATTTAAGGATTTGTTTTTGTTTTTTTTGTTTTTTTTTTTGCCTTTTAAACATGTTTAGAAATCAAAACATCCCATTATCATGCAAGAGAAACATTTACAAAACATTTATATTTTTTAAAAATTAATCTGCTGAGGAAAAGCAAACACACCGTTTTCTTAAATGTCAGTGAAAGACATGAGTTTACCAACAATGCTGCTACAGATTAAATATGTAAACTGTGTGCAAACTAACAAACTAGTTCTTCCTGATACAAGCAGTGGCATAAAAAAGTTTGGAAACCCGTTGGATTTTACAGTCAGAGTCAGAATTGTTGGAACCCCTGAGTTTTATTAGTACGACATCTTTGAGGGTTTATAAAAAGAGGAAAATTGATTTAAAAAAATAAATGGTGTAAATAAAAACAGAAACAATATTGTAGTGTTGGGTAAATCTGTCGAGAGAGCAGGCAGTGCAAGAATCAGCAAAGATGACGTCATCTTAACAAAGCATTTTTCCTTTGTTGTTTCTTATTTAAATTTCTTATTTAAATTTATTTATTTTTCTAATTTATAGGTTTATTGAAGAGTCTGAAGCAAATACAAAGTCCCAAAAACTTATTGTGAATATTATTTTAATGTTGCACATTAATTGTTGCACATTAATTTCCATAGTGGTAAAGTCAGAGGGGGCGCTGTTTCTGCAAAACACGAATAACATGAAAATCAATGGAAGGTGGATTAACCAATTACACTCTAGTTGTTTCTGTTGCTTTTATTAAAAGCACAGTTGATTGACACATTGACACATTGTGAAAGGCGCACCTCACTTCAAGAAGGGGGATCAGGCCTACAGTTCTCTGTACCTAATAAACTGGCAACTGAGTGTAAATCTAGTCAAATACAGTAACCTTGCTAACTCTCTATCTCCCTCTCTGTGTCTCTCTTTCTCTCTTTTCTCACTCACACACACGCGCGCGCGCGCGCACACACACACACAGTATCTATCGCCTGTCATCAGATGAAAACAGAACATAGAACCTCTATAAACTGTTCAGGCGGCCGTTCACAGAGTCTTATTATTATTATTATAGTAGTATGTCTAATGTATCTGAACCAGTGAAATGCTTTAAATTTTTTATGAAGTTAATGCATGCTGTTAAACCCCATCTTCTGGCTTTGAATTCTGCCTGTGGTACAAGCTTAAAGTCAACATTTTGATTTAAACCACTGAATACTCCAGAGTGTGTCAGCTGTAATCTTTGCTTCGAATTATGTGATATCCTATCTTGATATTTAGTGTTGTCTATCGATAACCAGGTATTGCAGTTTAGTTAGTCCACAGTTGGTTTCTTCTTTTGAATTCAACTGAACTTTTGAACGTTGAGGCTTTCTTTAAATCACACTTTAAGATTGCTATGTCCTGAGCTTTGCTTTGAATTATGTGACATGTACGACGTAACGTGGCTATCGTTGGCGTACCGAAAACCTTTCAGTCCAAAGTGACTGCGGTCGAACAAAGCTCCTGCCCTGGACATGATTCATTTGTCCATTGTGCAATACAGCTGGATCTGAGATGCAAAGCGCTGCATCCCTGAAGGAAAGTTTGATGCTCAAATAAAACTCAGTTTCAGATCACATGACTGTGAAAAGTTTACATCTTCTATAAACTTTCATATGATCAAGTGGGTTTTACTCTCTTGAACCAAAATGAAATGAAAATGCTGAAATGAAGTGCTGGAACACATTTAAATGCACATTGACACTGACAGGCACTTGCATGCTCTGAGTCTGAGCAAACTATATTTAGGAATTATATTGTATTAATATTGTTTTCTCAACATTTTGAGGTGCGGCGCCCTAGCGCCCTCTGGTGACCGACCGCCCCTGATAAGTAACTTGTTTTAAAACGTAGCGGTTATAATTTGTAACCCATTACGTTGAATTCTATGAATTATATCCTGATTGTCCATGTTCAGTCACAAGATGGCAGCAAAGCAGCGCTTAATATGCCTGAACATTTTTGTTCTCCAAACAATGGCTTCCATGAATATTTAACTAAATAAATAAAATTACATTGTTTTGCTACCTGCAATATTTTTTTGAAATCCAAAACAAAATACTGTTCGAACCTGAAAACGCCCCATGCAAAATGTGCTTTTGGTCATAAAGCTGCTTTGCCATTGCAAAATATTGTCTTTGATTTTTCTCCTGTCCTCTAACTTTATAACAGCTGATGCAGCTGAGTCAAGGTGGACAGTCAACCTGTGAGGGCGCCAAGGAACCATCGCACCCCGCCCCCAGACCTGAGTCACGTGACGGAGCAAATGACATTTATAATTTGTTTTAAAGTTATCAAAAACAATTTAACTTGGCTTGTGTGCATGTGGATCCACTTTACAAATTAAGTCTGCGAAAGGTGTCATATTACGCATCTATTTTACACATTTTGTTTGTAACACAGACCAGCTTAGTGGCCGTGTCACACACTGCAGACCATGTTAGTGGGCATGTACACAGTGCAGACGGCTCAGTGGGCGTGCCACACAGTGCAGACCGGCTCAGTGGGTGTGTTACACAGTGCAGACCGGCTCAGTGGGCGTGCCACACAGTGCAGACCGGCTCAGTGGGCGTGTCACACAGTGCAGACCGGCTCAGTGCTCGTGTCAGACAGTGCAGACCGGCGCAGTGGACGTGTCACACAGTGCAGGCCGGCTCAGTGGGCGTGCCACACAGTGCAGACCAGGTTAGTGGGCATGTCACACAGTGCAGACCAGTTTAGTGAGCGTGTCACACACTGCAGACCAGGTTAGTGGGCATGTACACAGTGCAGACGGCTCAGTGGGCGTGCCACACAGTGCAGACTGGCTCAGTGGGCGTGCCACACAGTGCAGACCGGCGCAGTGGGCGTGTTGCACAGTGCAGACCGGCTCAGTGGGCATGTCACACAGTGCAGACCGGCTCAGTGGGCGTGCCACACAGTGCAGACCAGCTTAGTGGGCGTGTCACACACTGCAGACCAGGTTAGTGGGCATGTACACAGTGCAGACGGCTCAGTGGGCGTGCCACACAGTGCAGACAGGCTCAGTGGGCGTGCCACACAGTGCACACCGGCGTAGTGGGCGTGTTACACAGTGCAGACTGGCTCAGTGGTCGTGTCACACAGTGTACACCGGCGCAGTGGGCGTGTTACACAGTGCAGACCGGCTCAGTGGGCGTGTTACACAGTGCAGACCGGCTTAGTGGGCGTGCCACACAGTGCAGACCGGCTCAGTGGGCGTGCCACACAGTGCAGACCAGGTTAGTGGGCATGTCACACAGTGCAGACCAGTTTAGTGAGCGTGTCACACACTGCAGACCAGGTTAGTGGGCATGTACACAGGGCAGACGGCTCAGTGGGCGTGCCACACAGTGCAGACCGGCTCTGTGGGTGTGCCACACAGTGCACACCGGCGCAGTGGGCGTGTTACACAGTGCAGACTGGCTCAGTGGGCGTGCCACACAGTGCAGACCGGCGCAGTGGGCGTGTTGCACAGTGCAGACCGGCTCAGTGGGCATGTCACACAGTGCAGACCGGCTCAGTGGGCGTGCCGCACAGTGCAGACCAGCTTAGTGGGCGTGTCACACACTGCAGACCAGGTTAGTGGGCATGTACACAGTGCAGACGGCTCAGTGGGCGTGCCACACAGTGCAGACCGGCGCAGTGGGTGTGCCACACAGTACAGACCGGCTCAGTGGGCGTGTCACACAGTGCAGACCGGCTCAGTGGGCGTACCACACAGTGCAGACCGGCTCAGTGGGCGTGTCACACAGTGCAGACCGGCTCAGTGCTCGTGTCAGACAGTGCAGACCGGCGCAGTGGACGTGTCACACAGTGCAGGCTGGCTCAGTGGGCGTGCCACACAGTGCAGACCAGGTTAGTGGGCATGTCACACAGTGCAGACCAGTTTAGTGAGCGTGTCACACACTGCAGACCATGTTAGTGGGCATGTACACAGTGCAGACGGCTCAGTGGGCGTGCCACACAGTGCAGACCGGCTCAGTGGGTGTGTTACACAGTGCAGACCGGCTCAGTGGGCGTGCCACACAGTGCAGACCGGCTCAGTGGGCATGTCACACAGTGCAGACCGGCTCAGTGCTCGTGTCAGACAGTGCAGACCGGCGCAGTGGACGTGTCACACAGTGCAGGCCGGCTCAGTGGGCGTGCCACACAGTGCAGACCAGGTTAGTGGGCATGTCACACAGTGCAGACCAGTTTAGTGAGCGTGTCACACACTGCAGACCAGGTTAGTGGGCATGTACACAGTGCAGACGGCTCAGTGGGCGTGCCACACAGTGCAGACTGGCTCAGTGGGCGTGCCACACAGTGCAGACCGGCGCAGTGGGCGTGTTGCACAGTGCAGACCGGCTCAGTGGGCATGTCACACAGTGCAGACCGGCTCAGTGGGCGTGCCACACAGTGCAGACCAGCTTAGTGGGCGTGTCACACACTGCAGACCAGGTTAGTGGGCATGTACACAGTGCAGACGGCTCAGTGGGCGTGCCACACAGTGCAGACAGGCTCAGTGGGCGTGCCACACAGTGCACACCGGCGTAGTGGGCGTGTTACACAGTGCAGACTGGCTCAGTGGTCGTGTCACACAGTGTACACCGGCGCAGTGGGCGTGTTACACAGTGCAGACCGGCTCAGTGGGCGTGTTACACAGTGCAGACCGGCTTAGTGGGCGTGCCACACAGTGCAGACCGGCTCAGTGGGCGTGCCACACAGTGCAGACCAGGTTAGTGGGCATGTCACACAGTGCAGACCAGTTTAGTGAGCGTGTCACACACTGCAGACCAGGTTAGTGGGCATGTACACAGGGCAGACGGCTCAGTGGGCGTGCCACACAGTGCAGACCGGCTCTGTGGGTGTGCCACACAGTGCACACCGGCGCAGTGGGTGTGTTACACAGTGCAGACTGGCTCAGTGGGCGTGCCACACAGTGCAGACCGGCGCAGTGGGCGTGTTGCACAGAGCAGACCAGCTCAGTGGGCATGTCACACAGTGCAGACCGGCTCAGTGGGCGTGCCACACAGTGCAGACCAGCTTAGTGGGCGTGTCACACACTGCAGACCAGGTTAGTGGGCATGTACACAGTGCAGACGGCTCAGTGGGCGTGCCACACAGTGCAGACAGGCTCAGTGGGCGTGTTACACAGTGCAGACCGGCTTAGTGGGCGTGCCACACAGTGCAGACCGGCGCAGTGGGCGTGCCACACAGTACAGACCGGCTCAGTGGGCGTGTCACACAGTGCAGACCGGCTCAGTGGGCGTACCACACAGTGCAGACTGGCTCAGTGGGCGTGTCAGACAGTGCAGACCAGGTTAGTGGGCGTGTCACACACTGCAGACCAGGTTAGTGGGCGTGCCACACAGTGCAGACCAGGTTAGTGGGCATGTCACACACTGCAGACCAGGTTAGTGGGCATGTACACAGTGCAGACGGCTCAGTGGGCGTGCCACACAGTGCAGACCGGCACAGTGGGCATGTCACACAGTGCAGAACGGCGCAGTGGGCATTTCACAGAGTGCAGACCGGCTCAGTGGGCGTGTCACACAGTGCAGACCGACGCAGTGGACATTTCACAGAGTGCAGACCGGCTCAGTGGGCGTGTCACACAGTGCAGACCGGCTCAGTAGGCATTTCAGAGTGCAGACCGGCTCAGTGGGCGTGTCACACAGTGCAGACCGACTCAGTGGGTGTGTCAATCAGTGCAGACTGGATCAGTGGGCATGTCACACAGTGCAGACCGGCGCAGTGGGTGTGCCACACAGTGCAGACCGGCTCAGTGGGCGTGCCACACAGTGCAGACCAGCTCACTGGGTGTGTCACACAGTGCAGACCGGCTTAGTGGGCATGTTAGTGCAGACTGGGTCAGTGGGTGTGTTACGCAGTGCAGACGACTCAGTGGGCGTTTTACTGCAGACCAGCTCAGTGGGCGTGTCACACAGAGGAAGCAGGACTCCAGATGTTATGTATGTCATAGGAGAACAACATGAGCCACCTCAGTCCTACATTTGGTAATAGAAGGAAAATTTTTATGCTCACTGACTGAACTGTGGGACTTAATTATTTTTAACTTGAAAACCCAGAAATAACTGTAAAATATGAAAAAAATAAAATCTCACAAGATGACCCTGTTAAAATGGGAGGACGGTGTGTGACAATTTGATACTGTCTCAGCAAAACCTGTGCAAACACACTCTGTTTTCAGTGTCGTTCCCACAGATTCAGCAAAACCATCACCGTGATCAATAAAGTTTACAATCAGAATGCAGGAATTGTGGTAGAACTCTGTGGAGACTTGGAGGTGGATGTTATGAACGACAAGGGCAGTGGTAAGGTGCAGTTTGCTGGTGTAAACACTTGTCTTTAGCTGACTTGGACAAGCTGATTAACACTTTTTCTGAGCTGACAGGATGTGCAGGGGGACGATTCTCCGGGCTTCACTCAGAAAGAGCCGGGCTGTCAGTGAATCTCCCACAGCATTAGTTAGAACAGCCATGCAGCATCAGCCCTCCACTGAGACTTGGTGGGATGCACACGCACGCACGCACACACACACACAAGTCAACAAACATGCACCATACCCCAAATGATTTCCCCACCTCTGGCACACTCCTACTCCTGGTTGTTTGCAGGTTCAGAACCAAAGAATCCAAAAGAAGGAGGTAGTGGAAATTCAGTGCTCTGAGATAACAAGCAGCTTGTCTGAGCAACACAACATTACACAAATACATCAACACCATTTGCTGACACGCTGATACAACCAGGCAAACAGAAGCTCAAATCTATCACGTTTCTAATCAAGCATAATCTTATTGCTATGTTCAATGTTCTACAAATATTTAGCATTTTAGCAGCATATTTCTCTTACCAAGACAGAAAAGAATTTCAAACATCATTTAGAGATGTGAACGTACAAATGACATCAGACTAATACTTTCCAACATTAAATTTTATTCCCAGAAGTTGGAAAAAAGAGCTTTAAATCAGAAGTGGCTGACTCCGTGGTATAACTCACAAACTCGCAGCTTAAAGCAGATAACCCGTACGTTGGAGAGGAAATGGCGTCTCACTAATTTAGAAGATCTTCACTTAGCCTGGAAAAAGAGTCTGTTGCTCTATAAAAAAAGCCCTCCGTAAAGCTAGGACATCTTACTACTCATCACTAATTGAAGAAAATAAGAACAACCCCAGGTTTCTTTTCAGCACTGTAGCCAGGCTGACAAAGAGTCAGAGCTCTATTGAGCCGAGTATTCCTTTAACTTTAACTAGTAATGACTTCATGACTTTCTTTGCTAATAAAATTGTAACTATTAGAAAAAAAATTACTCATAACCATCCCAAAGACGTATCGTTATCTTTGGCTGCTTTCAGTGATGCCAGTATTTGGTTAGACTCTTTCTCTCAGATTGTTCTGTCTGAGTTATTTTCATTAGTTACTTCATCCAAACCATCAACATGTCTATTAGACCCCATTCCTACCAGGCTGCTCAAGGAAGCCCTACCATTATTTAATGCTTCGATCTTAAATATGATCAATCTATCTTTATTAGTTGGCTATGTACCACAGGCTTTTAAGGTGGCAGTAATTAAACCATTACTTAAAAAGCCATCACTTGACCCAGCTATCTTAGCTAATTATAGGCCAATCTCCAACCTTCCTTTTCTCTCAAAAATTCTTGAAAGGGTAGTTGTAAAACAGCTAACTGATCATCTGCAGAGGAATGGTCTATTTGAAGAGTTTCAGTCAGGTTTTAGAATTCATCATAGTACAGAAACAGCATTAGTGAAGGTTACAAATGATCTTCTTATGGCCTCAGACAGTGGACTCATCTCTGTGCTTGTTCTGTTAGACCTCAGTGCTGCTTTTGATACTGTTGACCATAAAATTTTATTACAGAGATTAGAGCATGCCATAGGTATTAAAGGCACTGCGCTGCGGTGGTTTGAATCATATTTATCTAATAGATTACAATTTGTTCATGTAAATGGGGAATCTTCTTCACAGACTAAGGTTAATTATGGAGTTCCACAAGGTTCTGTGCTAGGACCAATTTTATTCACTTTATACATGCTTCCCTCAGGCAGTATTATTAGACGGCATTGCTTAAATTTTCATTGTTACGCAGATGATACCCAGCTTTATCTATCCATGAAGCCAGAGGACACACACCAATTAGCTAAACTGCAGGATTGTCTTACAGACATAAAGACATGGATGACCTCTAATTTCCTGCTTTTAAACTCAGATAAAACTGAAGTTATTGTATTTGGCCCCACAAATCTTAGAAACATGGTGTCTAACCAGATCCTTACTCTGGATGGCATTACCCTGACCTCTAGTAATACTGTGAGAAATCTTGGAGTCATTTTTGATCAGGATATGTCATTCAAAGCGCATATTAAACAAATATGTAGGACTGCTTTTTTGCATTTACGCAATATCTCTAAAATTAGAAAGGTCTTGTCTCAGAGTGATGCTGAAAAACTAATTAATGCATTTATTTCCTCTAGGCTTGACTACTGTAATTCATTATTATCAGGTTGTCCTAAAAGTTCCCTGAAAAGCCTTCAGTTAATTCAAAATGCTGCAGCTAGAGTACTAACGGGGACTAGAAGGAGAGAGCATATTTCACCCATATCGGCCTCTCTTCATTGGCTTCCTGTTAATTCTAGAATAGAATTTAAAATTCTTCTTCTTACTTATAAGGTTTTGAATAATCAGGTCCCATCTTATCTTAGGGACCTCATAGTACCATATTACCCCAATAGAGCGCTTCGCTCTCAGACTGCAGGCTTACTTGTAGTTCCTAGGGTTTGTAAGAGTAGAATGGGAGGCAGAGCCTTCAGCTTTCAGGCTCCTCTCCTGTGGAACCAGCTCCCAATTCAGATCAGGGAGACAGACACCCTCTCTACTTTTAAGATTAGGCTTAAAACTTTCCTTTTGCTAAAGCTTATAGTTAGGGCTGGATCAGGTGACCCTGAACCATCCCTTAGTTATGCTGCTATAGACGTAGACTGCTGGGGGGTTCCCATGATGCACTGAGTGTTTCTTTCTCTTTTTGCTCTGTATGCACCACTCTGCATTTAATCATTAGTGATTGATCTCTGCTCCCCTCCACAGCATGTCTTTTTCCTGATTCTCTCCCTCAGCCCCAACCAGTCCCAGCAGAAGACTGCCCCTCCCTGAGCCTGGTTCTGCTGGAGGTTTCTTCCTGTTAAAAGGGAGTTTTTCCTTCCCACTGTCGCCAAGTGCTTGCTCACAGGGGGTCGTTTTGACCGTTGGGGTTTTTACGTAATTATTGTATGGCCTTGCCTTACAATATAAAGCGCCTTGGGGCAACTGTTTGTTGTGATTTGGCGCTATATAAATAAAATTGATTGATTGATTGAAAAAGCTGTTTAAATTCATGCTAAAATTGCAGTTATTTTACTGGATGTTAATGAGTGTGCAATAGTATTAAAAATAAATTAAAAAATTAATTATAAATAATCTATTTTATATTAATCCTTTCCAAAATAAAGAGCTGAATGCTGTGACCTCACCCACAAAAAAGTCCACAAAGAGTCCAGTACATCAATTAAATAACTAAATAATAAATAAATAAATAAATAAATAACCTTTGGTTTTCAAACTTGTTCACATTTCTAGTGTCACTTTTACCATCCTGAAGCCTCTCCTCCCACCCGTGTGTCTCTCATGCTCTACTTTTCTGTCAACTTTCCCCTGGTTGGCTGTCCTAAAAAATAATATTTACAGTAGTGTTCAGAATAATAGTAGTGCTATGTGACTAAAAAGATTAATCCAGGTTTTGAGTATATTTCTTATTGTTACATGGGAAACAAGGTACCAGTAGATTCAGTAGATTCTCACAAATCCAACAAGACCAAGCATTCATGATATGCACACTCTTAAGGCTATGAAATTGGGCTATTAGTGAAGAAAAAAGTAGAAAAGAGGGTGTTCACAATAATAGTAGCATCTGCTGTTGACGCTACAAACTCAAAACTATTATGTTCAAACTGCTTTTTTTTAGCAATCCTGTGAATCACTAAACTAGTATTTAGTTGTATAACCACAGTTTTTCATGATTTCTTCACATCTGCGAGGCATTAATTTTGTTGGTTTGGAACCATAATGTTGCTTGTTTACTAGTGTGCTTGGGGTCATTGTCTTGTTGAAACACCCATTTCAAGGGTATGTCCTCTTCAGCATAAGGCAACATGACCTCTTCAAGTATTTTGACATATCCAAACTGATCCATGATACCTGGTATGCGATATTTAGGCCCAACACCATAGTAGGAGAAACATGCCCATATCATGATGCTTGCACCACCATGCTTCACTGTCTTCACTGTGAACTGTGGCTTGAATTCAGAGTTTGGGGGTTGTCTCACAAACTGTCTGCGGCCCTTGGACCCAAAAAGAACAATTTTACTCTCATCAGTCCACAAAATATTCCTCCATTTCTCTTTAGGCCAGTTGATGTGTTCTTTGGCAAATTGTAACCTCTTCTGCACATGTCTTTTATTTAACAGAGGGACTTTGCGGGGGATTCTTGCAAATAAATTAGCTTCACACAGGCATCTTCTAACTGTCACAGCACTTACAGGTAACTCCAGACTGTCTTTGATCATCCTGGAGCTGATCAGTGGGTGAGCCTTTGCCATTCTGGTTATTCTTTTATCCATTTTGATGGTTGTTTTCCATTTTCTTCCACACGTCTCTGTTTTTTTTTTTTTTTTTGTCCATTTTAAAGCACTGGAGATCATTGTAGATGAACAGCCTATAATTTTTTAAGTTTTCCCCTCTCCAATCAACTTTTTAATCAAACTACGCTGTTCTTCTGAACAATGTCTTGAACGTCCCATTTTCCTCAGGCTTTCAAAGAGAAAAGCATGTTCAACAGGTGCTGGCTTCATACTTACACTCACTTGCCTGGGTAAGAAGGAGATAAATCGGTTGCAGTATGTCCAGAACTCTGCTGCGAGGCTTCTGACCTGCACCAACAGGAGAACCCACATCACGCCTATTTTGGAATCCCTCCACTGGCTCCCTGTTGCCTCCAGAATTAATTTTAAAATCTTGGTTTTGACTTTCAGAGCACTACATGGTCAGGCTCCTGATTACATTGCTGACTTGATTCAGCCTTACACCTCAGCCCGCAGCCTCAGATCTTTAGGTCAGAACCTGTTGATGGTTCCTTGAACCTCCTTTAAAACTCGAGGAGACTGATCTTTTAAAGCCGTAGCGCCTCGTCTCTGGAATGAAGTCCCTCTGTCCCTGCGATCCCTGGACTCTGTTGAGATGTTCAAAAAGCAACTAAAGACTCTACTTTTTAAACAGGCTTTTCATGGCCAATAATCTTTTAGTACTGAGTGTGTATTTTTACTGTATATTTTTATTGTTTTACCTTGTAAAGCGCTTTGTGACCCCTGTCTGTGAAAAGCGCTATATAAATAAAGTTTACTTACTTACTTACTTACTTACATAGGGGACACCTGATTCACACCTGTTTGTTCCACAGAATTGACGAACTCACTGACTGAATGCCACACTACTATTATTGTGAACACCCCCTTTTCTACTTTTTTTTACTAATAGCCCAATTTCATAGCCTTAAGAGTGTGCATATCATGAATGCTTGGTCTTGTTGGATTTGTGAGAATCTACTGAATCTACTGGTACCTTGTTTCCCATGTAGCAATAAGAAATATACTCAAAACCTGGATTAATCTTTTTAGTCACATAGCACTACTATTATACTGAACACTACTGTAGATAAATAGACAAATACATAGACAAGATATGGATTTTTTTTTTATCTCTAAATGAAAGGTACACTAAATGATGAGGTTTTCTATATAAATATTTAGCTTCACTAAATTTATGTGCAGAAGGAAATTATCACATGGCCATAAATAAACTTTTTGCTGACCTTATTCGGCCCGTGGGCCACCAGTTTGCAACCATAGGTTTAGCCGTTGAGGTTATACAACCACAGTCTTCAGCAATCACTGACCCACAATTCAGAATGACTGTGTGTGGTATCAGTCATTTTTGTGACCTGTTTTCTGTGGCCTGTAGGTTTGATGGCAACAGAAGAATGAGCTGAAGTCTTAAGTAGAGCAACAGCTGGGAAACTTGCAGATAAACCCACATGTGAGACAAGGTCTTGTTATTGCCATGTTGTCAGGCCTCAGCGGATCTTGCCTGGAATCAGTGCTTTCCCATTGTTGTTTCATCTGTTGTCATCGACCAAATTTCCATCTCACACCTTGTCTGCTACCTGTCTGCATCAGCAGCATTCACTCGCTCACTAATGACACAGCTTCCTGTTTCTGTGGCATATGAGGATGACAGACTCAGGGTAGGTGGAATTGGGGGGGGTCAGGTCAGGTCTGATTCTTCACCTGCGTCTCTAGCGCACCCCGACGTCACTCACATTCCCTGGTGACAGTTTGTACTGCATTTGTTATAGAGTGTCACATAGAGCTATAGAGTCCTACACACCATGAAGGCCTTTGCACAAACTGGAAACTTATTAGGCTCCAGACAAATCTGATTTTAATCATTTACAAGATTAAAATTTTAAATCAAATGCAAGCACACAACAAAGCAGTGAGAAAACTCCGTCTATAAAACGCTACAATATGAAATGTTTTTATTTTTTTTCCTAATATCTATCTATCTATCTATCTATCTATCTATCTATCTATCTATCTATCTATCTATCTATCTATCTATCTATCTATCTATCTATCTAAATTCTTGGTCTTTTAGTGAAGCTCAGGGCTAGTGTTGTGAAAGTGTAGTGACACGGACCCACAACAGGGGGCGCAAATGAACGGTCAATAGATGAGCCAAAAAATAATTTAATGTTGTGAAGGTGCACAACGAACGTACAGACAATCTCAGAATATGATTACAGTCAATCCAAAAAGGTGACGTGTGGGCAGGCTCGAGGATAGAAGACGTCTGTCCTGAGAAGAGCCGGAACCACACGATTTCCGCCGCCACCGAACCTGGTGAATACTGCAGCCGCCAAGTCCCGAATTCCCAGGTGATCACCGTCCCCGACTGTCGGATCTGGTACTGCTGGCGAAGAACAAAGACAGTCAAGTGTGGGTGTGTGTACACCCTGTAACAACAACGGTGGGAATGCCACCTCCACCTCTCACTCAATATTCTGCAGAGTACCGCAGTGATTTCTCAGGGGAAAAGAGTGCCGTCCAGCACTCACTCAGCTTCCACCGACAGAGGTACCGGTACTCCTGCAAACACTCACAATATACAGATGATATTGTAACACAAACGACTGAGGATATTACCTCCAAAGAAGTACGATATCTAGGCAATGAGGTGGAGATGACGTCTGGTCTTTATGGAGTGAGATGATGTAGAGTAGATGGGTGACAGCTGTCAAGAGATAATGAGTGATAGCTGTCACCCCCGGCTGTGTCCGTGGCGGCAGCGCCCTCTCGTGCCTGAAGCCCGCACTTCAGGCAGGGCGCCCACTGGTAGTGGGCCAGCAGTACCTCCTCTTCTGGCGGCCCACACACAACAGGCTAGTGCAGTATTTCTTCTGTTTTTCTTGTTGTTTAATGCTGACAAATTATACTGCATTTCTTGTCTTTCTGATGCCTGATTCTGTTTTTTCTCTCTGTTTAAGGTGTGAGATAGGTGTGGTATTTGTGCTGGAGACCCTCCTGTCCTGTGCACCAATAGCATTTCTTGTATATTCCTTTTGTGAATTGTTCTGTAATTTGTGTCTTTAGCATGGCCCAAACAGAGGGTCACCCCTTTGAGTCTGGTCTGCTTGAGGTTTCTTCCTCAGAGGGAGTTTTTCCTTACCACTGCTGCTCTGGGTGTTAGTAAGGTTAGACCTTACTTGTGTGAAGCACCTTGAGGCAACTCTGTTGTGGTTTGGCGCTATATAAATCAAAATAAATTGTAATCTATCTATCTATCTATCTATCTATCTATCTATCTATCTATCTATCTATCTATCTATCTATCTATCTATCTATCTATCTATCTATCTATCTATCTATCTATCTATCTATCTATCTATCTATCTATCTATCTATCTATCTATCTATCTATCTATCTATCTAGTTTTGGCTAAGGTGTTTAGATCTTTCAAAAGTATTTCATACGGTAAACCATGAAATTTTGCTTTCAAAGTTAAACAAATATGGATTTAAGGCAACTATACACACATGGCTTAGTAATTATTTATCTGAAAGAAAACAGTATGTTTCTCTAAACCTGGACTCGGATATCAATTGTATAGAGTGTGGAGTACCTCAAGGTTCAATTCTGTGGCCGTTATTGTTCATAATATACGTATATTAATGATTTTGCATCTGTTTCTACTACTACATTCCCTTTGTTGTTCGCTGATAATATTACTCTTTTTACTTTCCAGCAAAGATATTGATAGTTTGGTAGTACTTTAAATGATGATCTTTGTAATTATTCAACCTGGTTCAAAGCCAATAGATTATTGTTAAATATTAAAAAAAAGACTAATTTTATGTTATTTGCTGGCAATAAAAAATGTAATCATGGTGTAATGAAAATTTGCATTGATAATGAAATAATATCAAGGGTCTCATCTATATGTTTTTTGGGTGTGTGGATAGATGAGAAACTGTCTTGGAGAGAACATACGTATTGATCATGTTTGTAACAAAATAACCAAATCAATAGGAATCATAAGCAAAATAAGATATTTAATACATCACAAATGTCTTTTAACATTATATTATAGTTTAGTTTATCCATATTTAAGTTATTGTAATATCGTATGGGGAAGTACCTTTGCAACTTATATAAACAAAATATTTCTTCTACAGAAAAAAATTTGCCCGAATAGCTACTCATTCGAAACCTTGTGCTCCAAGTGCAGCTCTGTTTTTTGAATTGCAACTCGTAAATATTTTCCGTCTAAACATTTCCTTGACTTGTACGTTTGTTTTTGGCGCTCTCTATGATATTAAGTGGCCTTCCTTCAATAAATATTATTTTGTGCATGACCATCAAATTCATAATTATCCGACCAGGCAGGTTGCACATTTGCATTTACCTTTGCATAGAGCAACTCGATATCAGCATCACATCAGATATCATGGCGTTAAATCTTGGAATGGTAATGTACATCTTGTGACTCCATCTATCACCTTATATATGTATAAAAGTGGGCTAAAAGCGAAGATCCTGCAGGAGTATATACAATGATTTGTTTAATTTGGAAAAATGGGGTAATTCTGTTGTATTCTGTTATGTTCGCTTTGTTTGGGAGTGGATTCTTTATAAGCCTTTTGGCTTCCACCACTCCCTTGCACTTTATTTATATTATATTTTTTTTCTCTCCCTCTCTCTTTAGTTGTTTTATGTATATACATTATTTTATGTGTTTTATTTTGTGTTAAATAAACAAATGAAAAAAAATGAAAATGAATGAAGGTGAAGGTCATTGGAGTCAAAGGTGAAAGTTTAGATTTTTCACTCTGCTGTCCACCAAAGTTGGTACACCTATCGAGGTTGATTCTGGAATTGCCCAGGCTAAGTCAAATTTGCCAAACGTCAATCACTGGGGTCAAGGTCATTGGGTCAAAGGTAAAAATTCAATTTTTTTCTGGGGTGATTTGCACCAAACCTGGCATACATGCGGAGGCAGGTTCTTGAACTTCACAGGTGAGATCAAATTTTCAAAAGGTCAACTGCTGTGGTCAAAGGTCAAAATAAAAATGTTCATTTTGATTTAGTGAGTTCCGGAATTGCCGATCAAGGTTAAATTTGCCAAAGGGCAACCACTGGGGCCGAGGTCATGTCTGCCTGTCTGTCTGTTGTCCAACTCCTCCCATGTAATTTGGATGATTTTAACCCAAATAAGAGTATCTCCGATTTGATCATGATCATATTTCACCAAAACCCTCTCAGGACCACCCGTTTTACTCAGCAGAGTATTGATTCTTGCGCCCAAGTTTGATCGTAAGCTTTAACACTAAGAACCCAGCTGACAAAACTGTAACAAAAAGGGTGACTTTTTTTAATTTCTTGTTTAACACATTTCTTGTTTATACATGATGCTCATTTGTCTGAGTGAATTCCAAAATGCTCTGAGCGCTGTCAGCGCTGCTGAAGTGTGCAATCAGGTCTTTTTCCCAGTAGTGAGCCCGGCGGCTGCAGTCATTAATGAGCCAGCAGTAGGTGTCTGAGTGTGCTGCAACTCTTTAGAGCTTAAAATTATGTATATGTGTGCAGTTTGGCTGCAGAGGGCCCCGGGGTGCACCTACACCGTGGGAACTGACTGATACTCGAAGAGGAAGAAAATGATTGTGCTGGAAAACCTCCTGCTTCACCTCGTCACTGTTTGTTTGTTTGTTTAGTTTGTGCAGCAACATCAGCACCCAAGCTGAAAACTGCAAAGTGTTCATTTAAATTCAGAAAAGTAGCAATTATGAGGATGTTCAGGGATTTTGTGCACCTATCGTTTATGCTACTTTACATGTCATGAATGTAAAAAGAAGGCTTATAAAACTTGTGGTGTTAAAGCAGCATTCTGTTTTGAATGCTATTCACATAACAGCATGAGAACACAGAAAGGGCAGCTATGAATAAAAACATGATTGCACATCTATTTTTGACCTTACTGGTAAAAAATTATTATTTTTTTCTGCACGCTTCCATCTCTCGATTTGTTTTCCACCAGGTTTCAGCTCAGAGCCTCCACACATAAGTTCAAATACCTGCTATATTTCTGTGTCCCATTACTGCCAAGGAGGAACAGCACTGAGAATTTCTGGAGTGGGATTACACAATTGTGCAATCTTTTGCCACATGATGGTATTTTGGCCACATGGCCTGTTTCTCAGAGTGTGGTCTTGCATGCATGTGCCTCAGTGTTGAGGACCCCAGCAAGGGAATGTGTACGTACTGTGCATATGGAAAGTATTCACCGCGCTGCACTTTTTCTACATTTTGTTATGTTACAGCCTTATTCCAAATGGATGAAATAATTTTTTTTCCTTCAAAAGTCTGCACAAAACACAAAATACTCTGTAATGACAATGTCAAAGAAGTTTTTTTTTGTTTTTTTGTTTTTTTTTGAGATTTTTGGCAATTTGTAAAAAAAAAAAAAAAGCCTAAGAAATTGCACGCGTGTTAAGTATTCACAGTCTTTGCCATTAAGCTCAAAATTGAGCTCAGGTGCATCCTGTTTCCACGGATAATCCTTGAGATTTCTACACCTGATTGGAGTGCACCTGAGCTAAATTCAGTTGACTGGACATGATTTGGAAAGACACACGCCTATCTACATATACTAAGGTCCCACAGTTGACAGTGCATGTCAGAGCACAAACCAAGCATGAAGTCAAAGGAATTGTCTGTAGACCTCCAAGACAGGATTGTCTCGAGGCACAAACCTGGGGAAGGGTACAGAAACATTTCTGCTGCTTTGACTGTCCCAGTGAGCACGGTGGCCTCCATCATCTGTAAATGGAGGAGTTCAGATCCAGCAGGACTCTTCCTAGAGCTGCCGCCCGTCTAAACTGAGTGATCAAGAGAGAAGAGTCTTACTCAGGGAGGTGACCAAGAACCCGATGGTCACTCTGTCAGAGCTCCAGCATTCCTCTGTGGACAGAGGAGAACCTTCCAGAAGGACAACCTTCTCTGCAGCAATCCACCAATCAGGCCTGTGTGGTAGAGTGGCCAGACGGAAGCCACTCCTTAGTAAAAGGCACATGGCAGCCCACCTGGAGTTTCCCAAAAGGCACCTTGAACTTGAGGACCTTCTCTTTTGGAAGCAAATTAACTAACCACTTGCACATCTTTGTTTTAGGGCAAAGATTATGTGCAAAAGGGAAAGTTGATGTATGACTTCATATTAGTGTTTAATAGTAGCCAGATGTGTATCTGTATCAACGACCTGAGCTGGAGCCCAGGTCATTGCCAGTCTACTGCAGGGCCGACAGGCACCAGTTTAATCAGTTCACCTAAAACCTGCATGTCTTTGGAAGTGGGAGGAAGGCAGAGTACTCATGCAGAAATGGGTTAAGCATGCAAATTTCATACAGAAAAGACTGGGTGGGTTTAAACCCAGGACCTTCTAGTTGTGAGACAACTGTGCTAACCACTAAGCTGCCATGCTAGAGAGCTATTGTGATCTTAAATGACTCAGAGACCACAAATTACCCCCCCCCCCCCCCCCCCAATAAATGACCAGAAATGCCTGTTTTGACCTTTTCGTGAGAAGTGATGGCATAATGCAATCTGCAACCTCACCACTAGCTGACACTCAATCCTACAAACTGTGTTATGTGTCGACGCGGGTTGAGGAGCGGACCTGCGTCTGACGGAACCCAGCGCTAAAATAACCAGAAAGCGGTTCCAATAACAAAAACAATTTATTGAGTCACAATCTGGTGCTAAACAAAGTGTAGAAACTAAAACAGTGTCATTCTGGTGGAGTGAAGGCTGGCATGCTCTCCAGCGCCCAAAAGGATTGAAGCCCGGCGCTTCTGGACTCACTGTTACCGCCAAACACCCCCCAGGTGGACACGACAAACCGACTCTCTGTGAAGGATAGAAGAGGTGAGGTAAGTCAGCAGTTACAACCAATATCCTTCAAAAGACACACACCATCAGCAACACATTCAGGTCTGTATTTTAAGCTTTATGCAAATGAGCAGCCTCTCACAACAGGTGGAGGATCACTTGTCCGCACGCCACAGCAGTGAGAAGCGAGCTGCACAGTTCTCATCACAATTCAAATCTACTGCGTAACAAAATACCAAGTTACTATCAACAAGTAGTCAAACAATTAATCACCTCTGATGTGTGCTGACAGCATGTGTCCCTCACCCTTCCTGCTTCACAGGCACGATGTGTCAAACCCAGGCGCGGTCCTCAGCGTCTCACAAACGAACATCACAAGGTCGAGTTCCCGGCAATTCTGCTTGAATCACACATGGCTTAAATGCAGAACGCCATCTAATTATCTGCTTCAGCTGAAAGTCTTTAAGGTTGCATGTGAGCACCATCCACAGGTGCTGCACATGATGTTGATGAGGGTGTGAGCACCATCCACAGGTGCTGCACATGATGTTGATGAGGGTGAAGGACTCTTCAGCCAGCACCTTCTCCACAGACAAATCAGTTTTCATACCACCTGGAGAGCAAAGAAAAGAAAAGAACACCAAAATGTCCAGCCACACCCCCCAACACACAGCAAACTGTAGCTGTAAATTAGTCACAGATTCCTATTTTTCATTTCATTAAATTGCTGTCAATAAAAGGAAATGCTGGTTTTAACCTTTAAACCAAATGAAACCACCTCTTGTGGTATCTCAGTATCCAGGTTTTGAATTTACATCACTCATGAAACCTATTTGCTGCAAATGAATAGTTTCCCCTGAAAATGACCAAAAACATTCATTGACATTTGAAGCCAATGAAAAGTCCTGTTGTTGAATTTCAGTTTGACGGCACCAAAGTTGGTAAATTGAAGAAATCGTGGTTGAAGTCATTTTTCAAATTATGTTGGCTTACTGCAAAGGGAAATGGTTTGTCATGTTTTGAATAATTTCACACCAGTATCAAAACTATCCAGTCATTCCAAAAAAAGTTTGCTCAGGACTTATGCACCAAAGGACAAAATTTCCTCTCTGCTTTCTGAGCTATTACTTATTTAAAATGTCTTCAAGTTTTGAGTCTTCAAAAATAACCAAATTCTGTGCTCAGCAGTGTTGGAGGAGGAAATGAGACTTTAAAATGTAGATATAGCCTTATAAATTCTCAATAACACAGCCCCGAGCCTCAGCCAGGACCCACTTAATGCTAAAAAGCTGCAATGCTCATGAAGAGCCCTAGTGAGGTGAATGAAAGCGCTCGGGTCTGCCCCACTAATCTGCAGAAAATCAAAAGCAAATGAGGACATCAGCAGGAATCAAATGGAATTAGACGATCTGGGTGGCAAATACACCTCGGGCATGTCCCATACTGTGTCAGAATCGTGCATCGCTGCTCGTGCCTTATAATTGCAATTGCAATAATGTCATGTTTTTGCTGTGGGTCGCTCACTGCAAGATGCACCTGAAGAATAAAAACATGACCACCCCCCATGGAGACGAGCTCAGCCCTGCATGAACAACAAGGATGACAGCTGCACTGCACACTCAGTGTTTTTTATTTTATAAAATCCAATATGCCTGTGGACATCCAAAAACAAATATCTTTGATGCCACATGTCAAACATACTGGAACAACAAACCCAATTCATCCATTTCTGCTAAACACAGAAGACATTTAGGTTTGAATCAGACATGTTACTTTGTCATTGTTGATAGGCCCCGGGCCCATATTCCAAATTCTTAGATGAATTTGGAGAGTTTACCTCTGATTTGGCAACTTCATGGTGTCTTCAGTATCCATGTAAATAACCCTTCTGAGCCCCTCTGCAAGTCGTTTATGGATATTATGGAAATGCTGGAATTTCATCAATGCAGTAGAAATGCCCTGGATTTGGTCCTCACATGTGGTATTACCATGTCAGATATTGATATTGTTTCTCTTGCATCAGCTATTTCAGATCACTCACTTATTAATTTTACGGTTTCACTACCCTGTCCACTGGGACAAGATACTTATTCATCATCTTGGTGTCACATCAAATCCTCAACAATAAATGAACTTGAAGCCAGTCTGCCTAATATTTTAGAGTGACTTTCTAGACATGGCCAGTCAGTAGATAGTCTAGTGGACATCTTAAATTCAGTGCTCATGAGTGTACTGGGCACAATTACTCCACCCATTATAAAATTGCAAGTGCAAATGGTGTAGTTCAATATTAGAAGTCTTTCATCTTGCATAGCATGATGCTATGCTATTATGGACTATAAGAATGCATAGTTGGCTGCAAAGCAGGCCTATTATTCTGATTTGATTAACAAAAACAAGCATAATTCATAGTTCTTGTTTGACACTGTGGCTACACTTATTCAAAGACAACCACCTGTAAGCCACTCTCCATTTACTGCTTGGAATTTATTAGATTATTTTGAAGAGAAAATGGATATTAGGTCAAATATATGCCAGCATGTTCTAGTTCCACCACTAGATCATGCTACTGATGTGGGTGCCCTCTCTGATAGGATGCTGAGGCTCACAAATTTGTTATTATTCCACTGGGTATGCTGATGAAACGTGTAACTTCTGCTAAAAACACAACCTGTCCTTTTGACTGGATACCGACTAAACTGTTTGAGGACCTGTGGGCTACCCTTTGGCCTACTATATTGAAAATTATTAATCTGTCATTAGCCTCAGGTTCTGTTCCTAAATGTTTTAAATCCACAGTGATTAAACCAATTCTTAAGAAACCTAATCTGGATACGGGTTTACTGAAAAACTGTAGACCAATATCAAACCTATCCTTTTAGTCTAAAATCCTTGAAAAAACGGTTTCACGACAGCTTTTGGACCATCTTACTGAGAATAACCTTTCTGACCCACTGCAGGCTGCTTTTAGAATGCACCATTCCATGGAAACAGCACTTACTAAAGTGGTGAATGACCTTGTGCTTGAAATGGTGTCTGACTGCACTATGGTGCTATTGTTAGATCTCAACACTGCGTCTGGCACAGTGGATCATCGTATACTACTGGATAGGCTGGTAATGTCCTTGCGTAGTTGACATCCTACTTAACTCATCACTTTCAGTTCGTCCTGTACAATAGCATCACTTAAAATCTTGGTTTTAGGAAATATGGATCCCACAAGGGTCCATTTTAGGCCCTCTGCTTTTTTTCCTTCTCTATACTGTAGCACCCCTTGGGCAGATACCGCGACATTTTGGGATTACTTTCACTGTTACTCTGATGACACTCAGTTGTATATACTGCTACGGGTAATCTCATACATACTAAGACTTCAGAGGACTGCCTGGCTTTATTGAAAAACTGGATTTCTAGCAACTTCTTACTTTTAAATTTGGACAAAACCGAGATGATGGTCATTGGTCCCGTGAGACACAGGCATCAGTTTGAACAGCTACCACTAAACCTAGACTCATACTATACATCACAATGAAAAACCTTTTGGTGATCTTCAATCCCACACTGCCCTTTGACCTACACATTAGAGAACTCACTAGGAATGCTTTCTTCCAGAATCAGATTAAGAATTAGTTTTATTGCCAAGTAAGTACTCACATACAAGGAATTTGATCTGGTGTCATTGGTGCATAAACAACAATAAAAAGAAAAGGAAGAATACTTCTGTAACAAGCAAAGGAGTCAAATAGACAAACAGGCAAAACTATGTTCACTGTCAAATAAATATAACATAGTGGAATGGGGCTGTGCAAAGGCATGCAGATGTACAGTACCATTCAGTGCAGAGATGATCAATCTGCACTTTGTGGGTGGGGGGAGGCAGGGTAAATGGGGTCTCTGGCATAATTTACGTATAAGTGTAGCTGCGGACAGAAAGAAGCTGTTTTGGTGTCTTGACGTTTTAGTCCTGATGGACCTCAGCCATCTGCCAGAGGTGAGGGTGACAAAACGTTTGTGTCCTGGGTGAGAGGGATTGGCCACAATCTTCCTTGCTCGCCTCAGAGCCCTGGATGTGTACAGGTCCTATAGGGATGGCAAATTGCAGTCGATCACCTTCTCTGCTGCATGGATGATATGCTGCAGTCTGCTCCTGTCCTTAGCAGTGACAGCAGCGTACCAGACTGTGATGGAGGAGGAGATGATGGACTCGATGATGGCAGTGTAGAAGTTCACCATCATTGTTTTTGGCAGGTTGAACTTTATCAGCTGCCGCAGAAAGTACATCCTCTGTTCTGCTCTCTTGATGATAGAGCTGATGTTCAGCTCTCACTTGAGGTCCTGAGTGATGGTGAGCCCCAGGTAATGGAATTACTCCACAATGGTGACTGGGGAGTCACACAGGGTGATGGGGTGGGTCGGGCCTGGGTTCTTTCTGAAGTCAACAACCATCTCCACTGCCTTGATGGCATTGAGCTCCAGACTGTCCTTTTTGCACCAGGACACCAGGTGATTGATCTCCCATCTGAAGACAGACTCATCCTCATAAGAGATGAGTCAGATGAGGGTTTTATCATCCGTGAACTTCAGGAGCTTCCAACTCTTCCACCTATCAGATCTTCCTTAATTAATTGCTATGTCTTCTTTACATCACTATAAGGTCTTTATCAGACCTCCATCACTGCTCTATAAGATCCCCATCAGATGTCCATTAGATCTCCACTGGATCTCTGTGGTTGCCATGAGGTTAACAACAAGGATACAACGTTACATATAGGCCAAAATTTGTCAGTCATCTAACTTTAATGGCATGGAGCAAAATGTCATCAAAATATTAAATTAAAAACAAACAAACAATTAAACTAACCAAATAATAAGTAAAAGTGGCAAAGACAATATTTTATCCATTAATAATCCCAGCAGGTTGTGAAAAATCATTTAACTCAGCCTGCAAAACCAGATTAGTCTGAGAGATGTCTAGACAACCAATTCATTCCTCACGTACAACCGCAAGCTACTGAACGTGCGTCTTCGATGAAACATTTTTCGGCACCGCAGGCGAGGTAGGGTGGCATTTCTGAAGGTTTGTAAAAGGTTGGCCCCATTTCGCTGCACTGTCTGTTCAGATTACAGTGAGAGTGTGTGCGACGCCAACAGGGACTGCTTTCTGGAAATGCGTAGTTTTGCACAAATAAAGAAAAAAAAAAAAATGAACATGACTTCAGTGAGTTAAAAAAAAGCAGACTGATGAACACCAGCTTAAATGGTTTCTGCATTTGATTTGCTTTGAATGCAGAAAAGCTTCCTGAATAATAATGAAGCAGATTTCAGGGACATTTACAGCATACGCTCTCTGCATGTGCCTGCACTTTGTTGGAAGAGAAAAAGAAACCAGCTGAACAAACTGAAGCACACACAGCAATCATTAATTATTAAGCAGGCACAATTAACTTTTGGAATTAAAGCCTTCAGTTATCTTGACTTATGGCAGCGACTCTACACAACAAAACAACAGATACAGTCGATGAGGACCACCAAGGCACTGTGAAAGAACTCATAACTTCAGGCTGAAGGACACGAATCTGCATCATGTTGACGGCATGCTGCATTAAGGGAACGACCCCTTAACCTGCGCTTTCATTTTCTCTTCCAAAGGACCAAAGATACTGGCTTTTGTCACATGGGAGAGTCGAATTTGTCTGCGACAGGAATGGAATGCTTTGAAGGTCTCATATTGTATCAGATCAATTATTTCACTGTGAATGTGGAAAATCTCCAGAAATAGAGAAAATGTAGGCCTGAAACAGCTTGTTTTTGCTTAGTTTTCTTTTTTGTGGCATACGCTGATCTGTATATAAAGGAAGCCCATAGCAGGGCTCAGTTTCATAAAGCACTCTACTTTATTCTACTAAACTTACTTAGTCAACTACGGTTATGGTAAAAGGACTGCATTTATATAGCGCTTTTCCATCTGCATCAGACGCTCAAAGCGCTTTACAAATAATGGCTCACATTCACCCCGATGTCAGGGTGCTGCCATACAAGGTACTTACTACACACTGGGAGCAACTAGGGGATTCCTTGCACAAGGGCCCTTAGTGATTTTCCAAGTCAGGCTGGGATTTGAACTGAGGATCTTCTGGTCTCAAGCCCAATGCCTTAACCACTAAACCATCACCTCCGCTCAACTCCGTCTAATGACTGCTTCACATTGACGGCTAATCTACAAGTTTAGCCGTCTTACGTTAGATTTTCAGGGACATAGCAGCCTTGCGGACACTGTTGCCAAGAAACGCTTCTAATGTGCGACATGTTTGTTTACGTCCGGGTTGGTTGTTGTCATGAACTATCCAGCCTTTGTTTCATTAGCTGGCTTCTTTTTTTAACATTTACAGACACATATACAGACGTACTTAGCTCTTAGCCTAGCATTTCTTCTTCTACACTTCTGTCAAGCCTTTTTGTGCACACAACGCTGCTCAGCATAACAGCGATGCCTAGTGGCTAATGTGAGAATTGTCAGAAACACTGTGCAATGTCAAAAAATTAGTCAACTAAGTGAGCTTAGCTGACTAAACAAGATTAGACTGCTTTATGAAAATGGGCCCTGGAATCACCCATACATTTTCTGAATATTAGGTTGGTTTTGGATTTCACCAGCTTGGCAGTGCCAAATGACCTAACTCCTAGACAACCCTTAAATGAGAAAAGGGTTAGCATGTGAACAAGACCAGCTTTGCCTGGAGGAGACAAATGAAGTCCTAAAATGTCCACGTATCTAGAGGTTACCAAGCTAAACACCCGACCTATGGTAACCCTGTTTGATTAATGCATGTTTCTGCAGATTATCCCTCACTCAATGTATTTCACTGCAAAACACAGTGGTTAATTGTAATTAAATGTGTCGTTGAATGCATCATCTGCAACTACGAGGGGTGATTGAGAAGTTTTGAGCCTGACCCAGTAAAAGTAGGTCCCATGTTTTACATTCCAAGAAACCAGCATTTCTCAACAGTGCACCCAATGAGTAAAAATTTCACAAATTCTCAAGGAATGCTGGTTTCTCAGAATGCAAATGATGGAGAACCACACCCTACTTTATCTGGGTCAGGCTCAAAATGTCTCAATCACCCCTCGTATCAACTTCCATATATTTTGTGTTTGCCATTTAATGCATGAAATCACACACATTTGCAGTCACATCACGCAGGTCTTGCTACAGAAATTAATCGTGCAGATTAGCCTGCAGAATGTGACCAACATCATTAAAGTGAAAGGCAGAAAATATGTGCAGGCAACCTCAGGTATTCCATTGAGTTCATCACATACTGTATCACCTCAAGCCTGGCTTAACTTGATCACACTGCAGTATGAAAACGTGCTGAGAGACACAGCACCACCGAGAAACCCGGAGACGACTGAATATCATAGGTTAAGGGTTGGCAGGGCCAAACACTTTTTGAAATATGCTTGTATAATAAAAAAAAGGTCTGTAGCAATAGTGTCGCTCCTGAAGAATGAAATTTTGGACGTCATGAAGATATTTAATGCAGTAGTGCTTTATGTCTTGTTTGATTCTATTGCTGAAAAAAAGTACAAAACATCTAGTTAATGAGTGAGTACTGACTGTTAAAAACAAACAAACAAACAAACAAACAAACAAACAAACAAAAAACCCTTGAGAGTAAGAATTAAACAAAGGCTGTTTAGGGTGGGCTGGGGTGTCCTTACCTAACATTAATTAGCTAATGTACAGCGGGTGGGTATCCAAATACCCGCCCGCTGTGCATAAACCGATGATGTCATAGCGCAGAGCCTAAGAACTGTCTGCAGACGATAACATGAAAAGGCGAGAAGTGTGTGTTGATTCCAATATGGATATTCTGGATGATTTTATCATGGATAGTCCAACAATGGACAGCAGCCAAAGCAGCCAGCTCGATGAGGACGCACTGGTGAATTTGGAGAGCAACGCGGTACCAGCCAACATGACAAAAGTTAAAGTGAGCCAACTTTTTATGTACACGTTTGCTGGGTGTCGTGCATTTTGAAATGACATTAAATATTGTTAATGTGATTCCACATCTTGTGTATCTCAGTAAGTGATAATAACGCAAATAACATGTAGTTGTCGTGTGGTCTGTGGGCAAATATCTGTCATTCTGGGTGACTGGGCATGGACAGAGGGACTCAGAAAATGCATACCGCATGACAACTGCATGTTATTGTATTAATATTATATGGCTGTGACGTGACGCGCACTCTGATTGGCTGATTACCGGTTGGATATTTTCCCATATCCGGACTGGTCACCATGACAGTCAGTCAGTAACACGTATTTTCGTTACAAACCAGGAAGCTAAAAACACGATTAGAAAAACTAAGTCGGACATGAACGTGCTCCATAAATATCTAAACAGCATCTGAAAAAAACACAGATTGAAAGCTAACCAGCTAACGACTGGGCCACCTGTTAGCAAGTTCTTTATGGAGGTGAAGAAAGTGAACAAGCCCAAAACCATCAGCAGCATATTCAGACGACACTGTAAGTTTATATGCTTATACATATACATATATATATACTCAACAAAAATATAAACGCAACACTTTTGGTTTTGCTCCCATTTTGTATGAGATGAACTCAAAGATCTAAAACTTTTTCCACATACACAATATCACCATTTCCCTCAAATATTGTTCACAAACCAGTCTAAATCTGTGATAGTGAGCACTTCTCCTTTGCTGAGATAATCCATCCCACCTCACAGGTGTGCCATATCAAGATGCTGATTAGACACCATGATTAGTGCACAGGTGTGCCTTAGACTGACCACAATAAAAGGCCACTCTGAAAGGTGCAGTTTTATCACACAGCACAATGCCACAGATGTTGCAAGATTTGAGGGAGCGTGCAATTTGAATGCTGACAGCAGGAATGTCAACCAGAGCTGTTGCTCGTGTATTGAATGTTTATTTCTCTACCATAAGCCATCTCCAAAGGCATTTCAGAGAATTTGGCAGTACATCCAACCAGCCTCACAACCGCAGACCACGTGTAACCACACCAGCCCAGGACCTCCACATCCAGCATGTTCACCTCCAAGATCCTCTGAGACCAGCCACTCGGACAGCTGCTGAAACAATTGGTTTGCGTAACCAAAGAATTTCTGCACAAACTGTCAGAAACCATCTCAGGGAAGCTCATCTGCATGCTCGTCGTCCTCATCGGGGTCTCGACCTGACTCCAGTTCGTCGTCGTAACCGACTTGAGTGGGCAAATGCTCACATTCGCTGGCGTTTGGCACGTTGGAGAGGTGTTCTCTTCACGGATGAATCCCGGTTCACACTGTTCAGGGCAGATGGCAGACAGCATGTGTGGCGTCGTGTGGGTGAGCGGTTTTCTGATGTCAATGTTGTGGATCGAGTGGCCCATGGTGGCGGTGGGGTTATGGTATGGGCAGGTGTCTGTTATGGACGAAGAACACAGGTGCATTTTATTGATGGCATTTTGAATGCACAGAGATACCGTGACGAGATCCTGAGGCCCATTGTTGTGCCATACATCCAAGAACATCACCTCATGTTGCAGCAGGATAATGCACGGCCCCATGTTGCAAGGATCTGTACACAATTCTTGGAAGCTGAAAATGTCCCAGTTCTTGCATGGCCGGCATACTCACCGGACATGTCACCCATTGAGCATGTTTGGGATGCTCTGGACCGGTGTATACGACAGCGTGTACCAGTTCCTGCCAATATCCAGCAATTTTGCACAGCCACTGAAGAGGAGTGGACCAACATTCCACAGATCTGATCCACTGTTCCACTGATCAACTCTATGCGAAGGAGATGTGTTGCACTGCATGAGGCAAATGGTGGTCACACCAGATACTGACTGGTATCCCCCCCCCCCCCCCCCCCCCAATAAAAACAAAACTGCACCTTTCAGAGTGGCCTTTTATTGTGGGCAGTCTAAGGCACACCTGTGCACTAATCATGGTGTCTAATCAGCATCTTGATATGGCACACCTGTGAGGTGGGATAGATTATCTCAGCAAAGGAGAAATGCTCACTATCACAGATTTAGACTGGTTTGTGAACAATATTTGAGGGAAATGGTGATATTGTGTATGTGGAAAAAGTTTTAGATCTTTGAGTTCATCTCATACAAAATGGGAGCAAAACCAAAAGTGTTGCGTTTATATTTTTGTTGAGTGTATATATTAGCTATATAATAAACGAATCATTAACCTTGCTTGCTCGGTCTGTACGGGGAAGTATCAGACCTCTGTTTTTCGTATGGACCTCGCTGACGTTTGGTCCATACTGTCAACACCTCAGTCTGATATTTCCCCGTACATACCTCTCTCTTGGTTAATAATCCTTTAATATTTACAATTACAAAAATGAAGGATATAGACCCCACAGTATCCTCCCCATGAATCAGATCTTTAAAGAGGACATGTCACACATTACTTAATGTCCCGGTTAGCAACGCAACATCAAAGTATTCAGGATTGCAAATCTATCAGTGCACATGCAGCAATAATTAGTGGTCGCTGATGTATTTTATTTCTAATTATCCCTCTCGCTTGGCGAGTTAGCAGGTGCATTTCTGGAAATTTAATTAATTTAATTAACTCTT